>NW_009616728.1:19809-33774 GCF_000690535.1 Cariama cristata
ACAAAGCAGGATGGTGCTGGGACCACCCAGCCTTACGAGGTGGACTCTCTCCTGAAATGCTTTTCGAATGCCAGCAGCTTTGTGCGCTCACTCTAGTAGGAGCAGCTGGGTTCATTTTTTCCAAGAGTAAAGCAAGCTACCAGCAACCCTGGGAGGTGTCTCTTAAATATCAAAGTGCAGGGGTATCAATCAGACAACTGAGGGAGCGTGGAGGTTGTACCAGAGGGCCGGTTCCAATGCTGGTTGTTCACAGCCCCTCCTCACCCTGGATAACAGGGAGATTTTTCTTCCCATGGAGGAAGCTTCTCTAGCTGAAGCTGAGGAGGACAGTTTTCCACTTAGAAAGCTCGGAGCACCCCAAGGAGCTGCTTGAGGCCTCCTGCCAGCAGCTGTGTAGCCTCCAAGTCATACATGGGTGACTTTATTGGGTGTCTCTCCTGAAGCTTGGGGGCATTGCCAGGGATGCTGTGTTTGTAAAACACCCTGATAATCCAGCCAGCGAGGGTGAGGAGTTAATTTCTTCCTCCTTTATTTTCTCTGGATGAAGCATTTATTTGTGCAGAGTGATTAGTGGGGGTGTGTGCAGGTGTCTGCCATGTGGATCACACCCAATTAACTCAGGAGACTAAAAAATGAGCTGGGAGGCTTGTGGAGAGTATGAGAGGGAATACTGGCTTGGGAATAGCACCCCAAAAAAGATTGCTGCTACCACCCTGCTCATGGGCAGCTGTTGCCTCGAAGGGGATGTGGGGCACGGGGTCATAACTCTCAGCCTTGCCCAGAGTCTTCCTTGCCTCACAGAAACATGCCATTGCAGCGGTGGTTTAACCCACTGCATGGGGAGAGGTAGTGGAGGGAGGCAAAGGGTGGTGGGGACCATGGAAGAGTGGAGGAGTTTGCCCCCCACTCATGGAATGGACACCTCTTCCAGCCCCCTGTGTCAGGGCAAGGGGACTTGGCTGATTGTCACCACCATTAAATTTTGATCCCACTGGCGAAATCCAGAAGAGTTTGGGAGAAACTCAGGAGTCTTGAAGTTAATTATATATTCTCAGCAGATTTATGAAGAGGCTCATTAAATCAAAGAGGTGGGCCCAGACAGGGGTCCACCAAGGGGACCACGCTCGTAGCTCAGTCCAGCTGATGCTGGTCCAGCATCTTGCCCATGCGTATGTCACCAGAAGCAGAGGGTAGGAGCTGGTGATTGCTGGGACGATGAGGATTGTTGGGGAACAGAAGATGCAAATCTGTAGAAACACAGTCTCCGTTAATTTCACTGCTTCATAAATGAGGGTTGGGGAGAAGGGGGAAGAGCAGTCATTACCAGGATGCTTGTGATTATTAGGACAAATCCACTAGAGCTATGAAATTAATACGCTTAAGTGTGTTAAGTCTCTGGATGTTCTTAATCAGAAGTCACTTTTTTTACTATCAGATCTTTTGCTAGATTGTTAAAAAATAATTAGAGGGGCCCAGCTAGAGCTCAGGGCGGCCGGTCATGTGAATAGGACTGTACATAAGCAGGAGCTCATCAGGTAAAAGCTGAAGAAGTAGAAGGAAAAATCTTGGACGGGTCAAAAGAAAGCATTTTCAGAGCCTGGGAAGGGAGAGAAGCTGAATGTTCTGCCTGTATATGAAATACATCTCTCCAGCTAGACCTTTCAGAGGGATTACTCTGAAGGGGCTGTTATGATTTTATTTCTTAAGCATGTCAGAGAGGCTCTTCTGAGATAGTACTTACATTTGCACTCCATTTTATGACGGTTGCAGGTTCTCAGCAATGCTTGTTATGAAGTCTTGTTCTCAAGTGCATTTGAAAGAAAAAAGGTAGAGCCACACTTAGCAATTTTTTCTATCAGGACTTGATAGATTTTCTGCATGTTATACAACTCAGCATCTCATGAGCAAGTCAAGTATTTTCTGTTTAAAAATGGCACAAACCCACTTCCTATGTCAGAGTTTGAGACATGCCATTGAAAGGGTCGATAAAACGTTTGTTCTTTATTTTTTTTTGAACAAATAAACTTATCCTGCTCCTGCAAATGCAGGCCATTCAGCTATGCCTAGACTGTTGGCTGCAGGACAGGATAGGGAATCCAGTTTGGTCTTTGAGATGGATTTTGAGGTGCCTGGTCACAAGAGAGTGGTGGTCCCAGCAGGATGAATGAGTGGCTCCAGTGGGAAGGCTGTTACTGGCACTCCAGCTAGCTCATTTACAGCTGTGAGCTGCAATTTGGACTATCAGACACACAGTGGCTTTAAAACGGAGAACAGAGCTGAGCTGTAATTTTCCACCAGGGACGCAGGTCTTTTCCCACATCACTTTAAGTTGGGATCATTCATAATCGTTCATGTAGCAGCACACGGGGGCTCCATTTGAACTTGGGCTCCCTTCGATACACTATTGCACAGCCTCATATTGAAGGCATGCTGTGCCTTGAGAAACTTCTCCCATAAATACATAAGGCAAAGGATGGGGGGGAGAAGGAAGGGCCTGTCATGCAGCTAGTGAGCCTGGGTACCAAAGGCAGGGACAGCAGCAAGGATTTCTTGAGTCTCTGCTACTGTCACCCTCCCGCCGAGCCTTCCATCTCGCTGTGGTTCAGCCAGTGGTGGCAGACGCAGGAGCTCTTACTCAGCCCCTTGCTGGGGGAAAGTTCCTCTTTCTGCAGCGCTTCGATGCTCAGGCAGAAGGGGACAACTTGCTAATTGGAGAGCATCGCTTTTGCTGACGAACATGCCTTGGGAGCTGCTCAGCTGATGGTGCTATCTTCCCTCAGAGTAACATAAAATATCGTGCCAAACTCTGCCAAAACATTGCATGTCTGCCAGGCATTATAATTAGAAGTAATCAGGCCCTGGAGGGGTTTTGTTGCCTGCAGCACAGCATGCTGTAGAAGACACTGGTATCCAGACCAGCTCCGCATTTGGTGTACTGCTACGCTACAGCTGAAGTTAACCCTTGAGCGTACTGATGTCCAGGCAGTAATATTGCTGTAGGGCTGCACAGGCTGGCAAGCAGGCAGTGAATCCGATCAGTTGTGTGGGTGCTGCCCTGGATTTGATATCTTGCTGTCATGCCTGATGTGAGAATCTGCGAGCATGTTTTGGTGGATGAAACTAATGTGTGTAGGAAGCATGGTGGTCAATCCCAAAGTATTGAAAGCAACAGCCCATGCAAGGCAGAGCACACCTGTCATGTTGGGAAATGTCGTTTTGATACAAGACCCTTTGGTGCTTCTGGTCCCATATGCAGCAAGCCTGTGACTCCTCTGGTCTCTCGTTTGCTGGATGAGCATGTGCTGGCCTCGTTACGTGGCACTGTTGTGACTGCTGGCAGAGCTCTCGTTGACTTTGATAAATGACGTACTGAAACCTGACTACCATTCTTCCATGCACTTTCATGGTAAAGAGGTGTGATTTTCAATTCTTAGGCATCTTTCTGTATCCACACAGGGAGAGAAAAATCTGGAAGCTGGTTGTCCACGACTCCTGAAACAAATCAGGAATCTTCCTCCTGTACAAAGTGTGGGAAACTCCTATGGTAAAAGTGCTGTAAGACAGAATACAGTCAGAGTCCCTTGAGCCTCACTTGGCAAGTAGTGAGCTGGAGAATCCCCTCTGAGCCATCTACTGCCTCTTGGAATAGGGAGGGGGATTTAGACAGAGCTCATGAAAATGTGTCCTTTGCACTTTCAGTTCCAAGCTGGTGCTCCTTGTCATGCCATCTCAACCTCCTTACCTATTTATTTCTTCTTTCCTTCATACCTGTGCCTCTGAAATTGTTTGGACAATTAGCTATTTGGTGCCATCTTTGGTCCTTTTTCTTAAAATTGAGAATGTTAGATACTTGCAAGTACTCACACATTGCTGCTCCTCATCGTTTCCTCAGTCTCATGGCACTTGCTTTGTATTAATGGAATACAGACAATAATCAGTATGATTTTTATCCAAACTATTGTAACATGTTATTATTTATTTTTACCACTCCTACTATAATTTTTGAGCTAATAGTTATAACTGAGTTCTAGTTTGTACATACGGCTAGGGTTCATAATCTTTTTGTAGGAAAAATACAATTTGTCCTCTACAGTCTTTGCAACATTTACTCCCTGAGTAGAAACAGGACTTTCTTTGAGAATTTGCAAGTATATCCTTTAATTAGCTTGGCGTTAAAATTAGTTATAGGTTTGTCCCTTTAAGAGAGTTAGTACTTGTGTCAAATCTTTCACTATGAGTACTCTTGGTATCAGAGTAGCACAGATACCTCACACTCTCCATATAATAAAAATGAAATCTTGGATCCAGGCAACACTGAAAAATATTAAGTTGTAAATATGCTAATTAGTAACAATTGCATTTAATTACTATAATTATAGAAGGTTAAATACGGTCAAGTCAGCAGCTTATCTAAGTCTTAGGTGAGGCCATTGGAGACGTCAAAACTAAAGTCACCTTCTGCCGTCCCACCTCTACAGCTAATTGGTGTGATATGATTCAAACATCTGTAACGAGGAAAATACATGGGCGAGCAGGGACCCATGCACCCAGGGCTGCGTGGCAGATTGTGAGGCAGCCCTGTCGCTCTGGGGAGCTTTGTGGCTGCACGCTGACATGGGGGCTTGCCCCCAGCCCTGCAGGTGCCTTGGTAACCCAAGGCCAGGGACACCCAGAGCAGGGGCTGAGCAAAGCACGAGGTACCTGAGGAGGGGTGCCCCAAAGCCCTGAATGGAGAGCTTGCAAGACAGCCGTCACAATCATGCACAGATAGGGCCATGGGTGGGTAGCTGGGTACCCAACCAGGTTGCCAGAGGCACTTCTGCTTCAGGTTTGTAGCTTGTGACTGGCATTGTGTTGGGGTTTTCTTGATGGCCACCCCTGAAGGTGCTTTCCTGGACTGTGCAAGACTTGGGCTCTGTTTTCTCCTCCACCTCTGAGCAGCTGAATCCCCATCTCCCACTTCTAAGATGGGACTCTTCCTTACCCTGCTGAAGGCTAGTCCTCCAGCCAAACTTGTCTTGCTTTACACAAATAC
This sequence comes from Cariama cristata, assembly GCF_000690535.1. Taxonomy (NCBI): domain Eukaryota; kingdom Metazoa; phylum Chordata; class Aves; order Cariamiformes; family Cariamidae; genus Cariama; species Cariama cristata. Next base: position 24,845 of record NW_009616728.1, read on the forward strand.
CGCTGTATTCCTTGTGATCCACAGGGAAAAAAAAGCAAGTTCCTAGTGTGAGGATTAAGATGCTCTTCCATCAAAGAGGGGTGGGACTGCTGTATTCCTTGTGATCGACAGGAAAAAAAAAAGCAAGTTCCTAGTGTGAGGATTAAGATGCTCTTCCATCAAAGAGGGGTGGGATTGTTGGTTTCAGTTCCTGTTCCTGCAGATAGTTACTTATTTCATATTGAGTATTCACAGAAACGAGGGCTAGAGCCCCATTTCTGGACTCTCACTGGCCTGGGGAACATGAAGGTTTTCCATGCTGAGTGGTGCAACTTCAAGAGGTGATGGAGGAGCTCAGCCTGCTGGGAAGCTGTGTGCTCAGCTCCCAGGGGCTGGGGATGGCATTAAGACCACCCCCATCCAGCAAGGGTGGCCTCTGAAGGACAGCAGTGGCCTTCACTGCAGCAGGGAAAGGCATTGCTGCTCTTGCACTGGAGTCCACACAACCTTCCCTTGATGCCTGAGGGCTGCCAGAGATGAATGTGCAAACTGTTGCTCTGAGGTGATTGGTGTGAAATATAAAAAGATTAGTAAAATTAGTTTGTAAGCGAAATTAATGTTGACCTTTAAAATGGTGGGTTGAAATCAGCAGCAAAAAGGCAAGGCTTGCCAGAGACTGATGTTGGTTGGATAAAACCATCACAAGATAAACGAGGAATGATTTGGAGAACCCACGCGATGCCTAGACCAGAGATCACTTTGTCACATGGAGATGCTGCTGGCCAGAAAGGTGGTGGCTCTGTCACTTGCTGTGTCACTGAGCCACTCTGGTTTGTGTTGCGTGCCCGTGCGTGTTGTTGGTGTAGCCATCAGGTGAGCTACCGTTTGTGTAAAATCATAATGTTAACAATGATAGCTGAGAGATTGTTTTATGCGATGAAGGGTGCGTAACTCAATGATCCTTGTGTAGGTCATCATCTGATCCAATCGTAGGGCTCGCTGTGTAAATTGATCTGTAATTCTCAGAGCTTTAGGTGCTGCATGCTAAGATTTAGTCTTGAGAAACGTCCCAGTCCTGCAGCGTGAGGAGCTGCCTGGCATGGCTATGTGCAGAGGTGGGCTTGACTTTGGGAGCAGGGATGCTGACCTTGCTGTGGCCAGGGAGGGAGAGGACTTCTGCTGTAGGCAGCACTAGAAATACGGCACGGTGGCCTTCTTTTCCCTGCCTTGTCTTTAGTGGCTCTGTGAACTCATTCAAATTGTTTTCCCAGTTAAACTGAAAGCTAAAAATTAATATCAATAATAATAATGACCTAGAAGCATTGTAATTACTTCTCCTGCTCTTCCTGGAATTTAAGAGCCTTGCCAGCCATGTTTACCCCAAAGCATTCGGACTTCTTTTTTGCTCCCCATAAAAGTGCACAGACAACCATGTCTCTGTCCTGGCGTGACAATGCAATGAGAAAATTGTATCTTTAAATACCAACTTAATCTAATCTGGGACAAAAACAATAAAAGGCTTTAATCATAATTGCATGGTGCCTGCGGGCTGTCACCAGAGGGCAGAGACAAGGTTGTTCGTTGCCACGTGTGGATAGTTTAGAAATTAAATCCCCTTTTCACAAAGGCAATAAACTCTGCTCTTGCTTGTGTCCTTTCCAAATATTTCAGCTCTGTAACCAGATAGCTCATTTCATCAGCATCTGCCAGAGACTTTCTCTTGCTTCTGTCAAGCTATGTACAAAGGGGCAAGGAGAAATGTCTTTATAATACTATACACACCGGACTTTGTAACATCACAGCTTACATAAAATACTAGCTTTAAATATAAACAGGAGACTAACTTTTCCTTCACAGGGATTTTTCCACTGTTTTTGCTTGTAGTGCACAGACTCTGCAGATGCATCCCACCCTGAGTACCCACAGCAAGTACAGGGGGAGTCTAGTGGGAATGCATCTTTGATCAAGAACTGCTCTCATACAGTACGTGTCGAAAAATGTGCTGTGGTTTCAACTTAGAAGAATAAAGGTTTTAAAGCCCAAACCAGTAAGGTACAATTTGTACGCTGCCTACCCTACGTAGGGAAGGCGGATTCTGAGAACTCCTCTATTTTCCATTCCCTAAGTTGGAAAGACAGCGAGGGTTTTGAAAGCATCAGTGGCAGCTTATGAATTCATTTTTGTTCTGGTGAATATTGTGAGGTTTTCAGCAGCAGGAAACCAGCTCAGTCTTAGACACTGAAGCAAGGCACATCAACCTTGGGAAAGCCCACCCTGGCAGGGCCCTGGCAGCAACTGATAGTCACTGAGTCAAAATAGCTCTGTCAGCATTTCCACTTGAGGACTAGCGCATGGAAAATCCTAGTACAGAGGGAATGGGCAGAAGTGCCACAGGCTGACTATTTTAAAGAGAAATGTCCTCTGCCAAGGAACAGGCACTCTCTGGAGCAAGAGGCCGAAGTAGGAGACCTGGAGTCCCTGGGTTTCCTGCAAATACCAGGGACCTGCTGGCAGCATGGCTACCTGGGGGGAAGGAGATGTGCTCAGGTGTATGCTTTTCCATGGCAGAATACCTCTGCTGTAATCTATAAGCAATGTGGTTTTGTTTTGGAAGAGGTTTTTAAAAGTCCTTGCAATCCTCTCTGGTTGTTTCCTGGATAGTCAAACTGCATACAAACATCTAAGGACTTTGCACTTTGGGGAGGCTGAAGGTCCTGCATCAGATGATGCCAGGCAGGAAACGTGTGCGAGAGACCAGGATTACATACAGGATCTGAACGGTGCTCATAGCCTTGGAAGGAACAAGGCAGACTGACTCCTAAGGACAAGTAAATAGGAGTAGAGAGGAATGTATGAATCCTTGAGCACAGATTAAGTAAATATAATTTATTGTACTTCCTGTCTTAGCATATAATGAAACACTCAGTTCTGTGTGTTTCCCGCTCTGAAGAAGGAAAAACAATTGGAGAAATCCAGGGTTTGGGAAGGATCTGTCCTATGTGTGAACTCCAGGGGTACAGTGATGCAGAAAGATGCTGGATGCTGTTTGCAGTGTACTAAGTTTGCAGTATTCCCAGATCTTCAAATCCACTGCTCTGCACAATGAAAACGAAGTTAAGCTGAACTTGGACAGTGTTCTAAATGTGACACAGAGGTCTCGTAGGAGACTAAGTGGGTACGCAGCAAGCAGATTCAGCATCACTGATGTCAGCCATGTTTTTGCAGCTGTGTGATCAGCGTTTTTTGCCCCCAAGTTCCTTCTTGCTTCCACCTCTGTCAGGTTTGATGATGAGTGAATGCATCAGGAAGGACAGAAGCTCAGTTCATGCAGGAGTTTGGCTAGAAGGCACTGCAGCAAAAAGAGCAAGGGAGCTGTGGCTCTTTCAGCATGTCTGGTTTTAAGGACCTACAGCTGCAGGATGTGCTGAGGACTTGAGAAGAAGCAGCTTTACATGCGCTTTTGCAATTCCCCTACTGATGTTTCCCTTTCCTTCCTCTCCCCGCGCTGTTGCTGGCCATGGCGCTCATGCCATCACCGGGGGATGTGTTTTCCCATGGACGCCTCCTTGCTACCAGCTTCCAGATCACTCCATAGAGGGGAGTTGCTCCTAAAGTAAGATGCAAAGGCTTGGTCTTGTTCTCTGCTTGCCACCTATCATGTTGTTTAGATATCTTATATGATGAGAGGTTGGATACTTATACGCTTCTGATCTTAAATTTGTGATCAATAATAGAATAAAAGATACAGGGAAGGAGACTTGCTCTTTCACCCATCCCCTTTTTTGGTCTCCTAAGGACTTAATCAGAATCCAATGTCTCCCCACCATGCACCAGGATATCTTATTCTTTAATTAGAAAAGTATTTATACACTAGCTCAGGCAATAGAACAAGGGAAGGGAGAAGAGACTTGCCGAAGCATGTTACAAATATATTGCAGGTAATGTTATTTTGTCCTACTGGCTAATGTTCAGACTCTACATTTATCATTTTTACATCTTAAACCTTGAATTTTTGTAAGATCATCAGACTAGAACACTCTGATCACACTTACATGCCTGTAGTTTTAGTTTAATTTCATGGTCGTGATACTGAATCACCTTAAAACGGAGGCAAGATAGTTTGACTGTAGTCACTTTATTTCCATGCTCAGCCAGACTTGCATTATTTCTCAGTGCATCTTTCATGCTGAATATCTAATGCATAGATTTTGGATTATTGCAATGTGTGTAGCGTTTTACCCCAAAATGCTGTTTTGGACCATCTCCCTTCAACTATACCTTAGCACAGCTTTGGTTTGGGAAAACCTGTGTTACACAGAACACTGCTGCCAGGCTGCATAATGAACTGCAAGAAGACTGAAAAATGCTGCTTGATTTTCTCTGGGGTTGCTGCTTTGTTGCTTAATTTAGTAGAACTGAGCCCAGTTTTTCACCTCATGATTATGGAGGCTGAATTTCTGACCCAGCTCGCTATTCTCACACTCCCAAGACACCTGGTGCTTCCAGAAAGTCTCTGTCTGTCTTCAAAGGTGGATCCAGAGCGGCAGGCAGCAGACGGCTGCTGCCAGTGAAGTTGGCTTGTGCCACGTACCACCAAACGACCTGGTTCGGTGTCTGTAAATGATCCCTCGGGTCTGCTGTTCATCCCTTCAGTGCGATGGCTTAACCGGAGTTAAGCCTTCACTCAGCAAGTGAGTAAGGAAACACTTAATCAGAAGCAGGAATCATTGAGCCAGCTTGCCAAATCAGATTAGGAGCAGTTTATATGACCATTGTAAGGATTTATCATAAAGCGCCTGGACACGGGAGACATCAGTACATAAACAAGATATCCCCTGATTTTTTAATTATTTTGGCCTGCAACAGTGAAAAGCATTTGAAAGGCTAGATCCTTTGTAGTGCTGAATATCCTCAACTCCAGTTGCACTCCTTGAAATCGAACATGCTCGGCACCTTCCCAGTAGGTTCAGCTGGTAATGGCCTCACGCTGCCCTCCCTCCCAGTGAGCAGCCACTACCACCCCAAGGATGGAAATTAAAAGAGCAACCTGACTCCATGGAGAACCGCAAGACATTCCTTGTATGTGAAATTACTTCATAGTCAAGATTTCTGTAGGCTGTGCTGCCACTTACAGAAACATGTTTTCACAGCTTAAATGCATTAACCCCTACCAGACCTCAGATCTGTATGTAGGATTTGACATGTCTTCAGGAGATCTTCAGGACCCGCACCAGAATCTATGTGAACTAAGCAGCAACAGGAAGAAAAAAAGGCACTCCTGGAAATTAAAAAATAACTGAATTTAGATCAAACACATGGAAAGTCTGCCTTTTGCCCTACAAGGTTAATCACTATTTGGAATTTTTTGCCGTGGGAGGTTCCTTGTGTGATTATTGAAAGACAAGATCAAAACCCAACATCATCTTTTGAGTGCCAGTGTCACGCCTGGATAAAAACAAGCTGGATCAGCCCTAATGATACTTGCTCCCAGACATGCTGCTGAATTTCTGGCTATGTTTGGGATAGAAGGAATTTCCTCATGTGGTGAATTGGCAAAGCCTTGGAGTTTGTCTTGTTCTTGTGTATTGCTCAAGGACCATTTTTTGGAGTCTTATTTCACATTCCTTGACTTTCTGCAGCCTTGTGATCGGAGCCGAATGTTTGCCTTTTCCCATCTCTGAGCCTTGTTTTGTTTCTAAAGATTTCCTGTACTTTACCAACCAGGTATGGATTTTTCTGCATTACAAAGATACTCTAGCAAAAATAATCCACATTATTGCCCACCTGGAAATAAGATGCAGGGAAAGGAAGAGGGCAAAGGGGGTAATAAGCTGCTCAGTTCGTTACAGACTTCGATGACACTCTCTAGAAAACAAATGGATTGCACGATGCTCCAGTGTGCAGAAGTATGGTCAAAGCACACGTTGTGCCAGGGCAGCACTATATGTAAGGAGCAACCTCTCTGTTTTCACGTGTGACTAGATCTTCGTCAGGCCTAGTATGAAACAAAGGAAGTAATTGCTAAACCTCACAGTTAATGACAAAATTGCTTTATTATTCCGTTTTTTATGAAAATCGTCTGTAGGTCTGATAGGTACTTACAACACACTCGATTACTCTTGTTATTTCAGGTACGTTACATCCAGACCTTTATGAACAGCCCCAATGCTTTCTTTTGGTGTTCTTGGTAACCTGTGTGTCCTTCAGCCTTGCTTCAGGCCAACGGAAGACTTTGCACTGGACTCACAGAGAGTGAATTTTGACTTGGGTCGAGTAGAGCCAACAGCTAGATCCAACAACAGCTACTTGATCCAATGTTTCTCTAGCTGTTTTCTCTGATCTGCAAAAGGTAAGCTTATTTTAAATAGTGATCACTGGCTTGATATACACCCATCTCACGTTCAACCCCCATGATTCAAAACCCATTAAGACTAGACAGCTACGTGAAGGTTGTCTTGTGAGCATGTGAGCAAACTCAAAATTGGAGCTCAAAGAGAAGAGTAAATTGAATCTTTCCTCCAAAAGGGATATTCACTTCAGCACGTTGTAAGTGTAAGCAATGTTTGCAGTTTAATACTTAATTCCATTATTTATAGTTAAACTGGTCCATTCTGAGGAGCACCGAGGGATTTTTCCCAGATAGGGTACTGCTGTCCTCCCTTCCCTCTGTCGCCTTGGCAGTGCATGTCTGGTTTAATATCTTCCTTGCTGTTCATGGGCCCCCCCATGGATCAGAGGCTGCTGAGGATGCTTGTGCCACACGCGTCTGGCAGGCGTGACCCCAACTACACGACAAACAAAGCGCTCATCACTGCCGTTGGCTCCACCGCCACCCGGCGCACAAAGCTTAAAGGGCTCTTTGACGGACCCCAGCCGATTGTACCGAAATCCCTTTCATTCAGCTCTGCTTTGCCCCCATCCTGCTGCTGCTGAAGTTAATAGCAAAATTTCTTTTGCCTCCATACATGGAGTATGTGTCCTGCCTGGCCAGAACAAGAAGCGTCGGCTGCATGGTGCATAAAAGGCAAGTGGAAAGGCAGGAGCTACTGCTCCTTCTGTTGTTATTTTGTTATTGTTCATCATTTATCATAATTGTTGCTTCGCTGTTAATTGCTGTTCATCTGAGGAACACACATGGAGCATGCTTCCTCTTTGAGGTACTGACAGAGAGGGAACATCTCAAAAAATCCCTGAGGATTTTTGAGATCACAAACCTCAGAAAGATAACAAAATTAGCACACATAATTCCCCTTGATTTTCTTTATGCCTGCTGACAATGTTAGCAACAACCCTTCTTTCCGAGAGCTTGTTTTGTCTCCGCTACCAAAGAATCCGGATTGGCAAGTCTTAGGTCTGATTTACTATTGTATATCTTGGTTTTTTTATGGAAAGGGTGGTGAAATTAGAAACAAATTACATGAAAACATCATAAATTATAATGTATGAATACTAAGGAAAATTAATAAAAAGCGACCTTTTTTATATTCATCATTAACTTGAACGGTAACCTGAAGACTGTCCCTAACTGACTTCTATTTAATACAACCCCCCTCTAACTTTAGTTGGGGCATGGTTTAAGCAGCTCCGTTGTGAAGTGAACAGTGAAGCCCCAACTCAGTGAATCTGCATAGTGATTAGGCTGAGTGTGGTCTGTAATGTGGCTGTTGGTGGCTGAGCCACGCTGTCTGTCCTCAGACGAGTTCCTCTTGAGTTACGGTAACTCAAGCAATTCTGACTGTCTCCTACATACCAGCTCTCAGCTATTCCTGGAGTTAAATTCTAGGCTAGTAGCATGCGTTTTAATAGAAAAACATCTATTTGATCTCCAATTTTTTCATTCTCATAAAAAAATATTAATTTCTGTTGATTTTTCCCATGCACCCCCTGCTTCTCCCACACGTTCTGGCTTGTGACAGAGGCGTTTTTGTGATGAAAGAAAGTAGGACCTATTCATGGGAAGAGGCAGGCATGGTCTGGATGCTTCAGAGGATCATCTTCTAAGTAGCATGTCTTTATTGTCTCACAATACAAACATGAGTCCTCGTCCTTGTTAATCTGGTTGATTCAAGAGTTAGGAATGGTGTGCAATGATATTGATAGATTATCCCTAGGACTGAAGAATAACAATACCTGTTACTTATATTTGAAAATCTCAGTTACTTATGCTCTCAGCAAAAGCTCCTAATTTTCTCAGCTATTTCTGTATATTCAGCATAAAAGGATTGCATAATGGGCCCAGTGACTCCTGCAACTATTGTTTACAATCTGTCAGCTAATCCTTTTTGTGAGTCAGGCGATGCCTACTGGGTTGGGCATTTGATTGGGATTAGAAACTCATTATTACAATGATGCATATTGCAGTGCTGCCTGGAGGCCTCAGCAAGATTACGGCCACGTTGTGCTAGACAGCATGCAAACCTATAGCTTGTAGCCTATTGTTAGAGCACCTTCGCTCTAATTCTGGATTTGACCCCATTTCTCTTTCTGGCCTTCGGGTAAGACATCTAATCCTGTTCTGTTTCCATATCTTTTCAGGGAAGATGATAATTTGTTTCCTACCATCAGTCAATGCCTGTAACCACCTGCTTTTGGAGGAGAATGCCAGGGTGATGTCACCCAAAGGCCACAAGGAAATACTACAGCGCAAGTGGGAAACAGCATTTCCTCTGTTCGAGTGCCTCTGCTATTCAGTGCAATAGGTTTTGCAATCGGAATTTGTGCCCTTTCCAGAGTGCTGCTGCACCTGAAGAATATGCAAGGTGAAAACCGCAGCAAGTCTTGGGTTGCACCAAGGCTGTTTGCAGCCATGGAGTCTCTCGCCGAGCAGGGGCACAGTAAGCGGCATTAGAGCCTTCCTTCTCCCCTCCCTGCGCTGCACATGGCTCCCGTCCTAACGCGGGGCCCTCGTGGGGCAGCAGGCAGGCTCTTCTCCTCCCTGTCCTTGCAGGCTC
>NW_009616728.1:33786-55790 GCF_000690535.1 Cariama cristata
TTCCAGTTTCATGCCAAACAAAGGCTTGCTGGGTCCAGGTGCTAGCATGCCCTGTTTGTACTCCATCTCGGTGCTACCATGGCCACGCATCTGTGTCTGTGGTTAACCTCGAGCCTTGCCTACATCTGCCGTTCACTCACTGGCAGCTACTGCCCTACGATACTGTTCAAGTATGAATCTTGACAGGGATAAGCTCTTTCCTTATAGTTTCAGGTCAGAGTGAGCTTGACTGGATTTTATTATCCTGTAGAGATGGTGCCTCTTCTTGTCTGTCCTGGGTGCTTTACTGAGGTGGCCATACCAACAGCTTGGGAAAACGGAGCTGAGCCACGTACGGATGAGCCCTTTGAGGGTTGCCTGCTGCCCCATTTCCCTTACTGGGAAAAGTGCTGGTCAGCAGAGACACTCTCAAGATGCTCCTAAAGAAGAACAAAGATGTCTGAGACATCTTTCAAAGACAGCAGCATCCCTCAAAGGCAGGAACAAAGGTGGTACTTGCTGAGGAACTCCTGAACAGCTTCATCTTCATCTCCCTCTTTCCTAAGCCCAGATCCCTTCTCAACAAGCTAATAACAGTGTGTTGGCATTGTCACAGCCATCACAGGCTGGAGCTGGCACACATGGGGCTGTCCTGTTTTGTGAACTTTTTTGTCTCATGGGAGATTTGAGACTTAAACACCCACTTCATCTGTACCTCCTTATTTGAGACTGACCAGTCTGAATCACTTTTGATAAACTGACTGTAGGAGTCTTAAACATAGTTAAGTTCCTATCAGTTTAATTAAAGTAGATCACTGGATAGAGAAATGCTGTGAAACGTTCCCACAGAGGAGAAAGCTATACCATGAGTGCTCCCCTGAGTAATTGCCAGAGGCTACTATCAGCAATGTAATCAGCAACGGCTGGTATCACAGGGCACTGAAGAGCTTAACTTGAACCTCAGACCTCAACACACGGCAAAGAACAGTTGCGACAAGAGTGACTAAGGACTAATCATGTCCACTATATCGTGAGAGTAACTGAAAAGTAAATAGAGGAACCACCATAAGGTGTCTGAGGTACAGGTCTGTAGGAGACGATGGGGCTTCATTAATTTTCTTGTATGAGGGACAGCCTGTTTGACATGGCCAAGGTTTTTAGATGCTACTTTTATGCTATTATAGGCACAAGGTCAGTCAGTAAAAACTTTGTTAATCAAAGCAAAGTTATATTTAAAGACTTTCTTTACCTATTCCATTCTAGCTCTGTCCTGCAGTAGCTTTTGAGGATGTGGTAGCATGTGAATGAGGCTGGATATGAGAAGCTGGAAAGAGACGGTGCGGAGAAGAAAGCATTTAGGGTCAGCATGGAGTTTACTTCATATCTTCCTGCCCTGGTTGCTGGTGCTGGCCACGGTGGTACAGACCAGGTCACCTTTGGGGACTCAAATGCATTTGATAGACCTACCTTCTATCTCCTATAGTTTTCATTTTGTCTTCACAAATTAGTATTTGTAGAAACCAGCCACAGATTAGATTAGCGCATTTCTCCCGTGGGATGCAGACATTAGGGTTTAGGCAATGCTCTGTGGCTAACAAGAGCCAACAAGTTATACGTGAGTCATTCCCCTGGGTGAAACATGCCCTCCTCCAATGATGACAGGAGCGAGCTGAGCATCCTCCCAGGAGACGCTGGATGTCAACACAAGGGCAGTCATCTCCCACCATGATTAACCAAGCAGAACTCACAGTGGAAGAGCCACCGAGGTGATAGATCTTACATTTATCCTAGCGGTGATATCAGGCTGCCAATGAGATTAGAAGGACGACACTTAATGTAGTCTTTTGGTAGTGGGGCAAGATTTATATTCTTAGCATAAGCTGCTTAGGAAAAGCTGCTTCTACTTAGCATTTATCACTTGTTACTGATGTTTTGTTACATTGATAGCCATCCCAAGAAAGTGTTTTAAAATCCCTACTTGTTTCATTCATAGGCATATTCCCTTTGACACCAAACATATTTTGAGACAAGAAGACTGGAGACAAACTGAGTTAGACCTACTTAGTTACACTGACATAAACTTAGTGTAGCTCCCTTTTTGACCAATGAAACAGGACCTAATGTGCTTTCTGAGTTGCTGTGTTTCTTCCTGCTGGCACTGATGGAAGCTAGATCTGTGGACCTTAGTCAGGAGAAGCTTACAGTGAGCCTACCAGGATCTCTGGCTTGAGCAAGAAATGGTAAAATATGCTGCATTTCCACAAACATGTCTTTGGTCTGCTTCCCCACCCCGTTCCCGCAGATGAGCCAAGCCAGAGACATTCCTTCTAGGTGAGAGAGTATTTTATTTTGTTTTTCACAAGTTTCTTAGGTATACAAAAGGATAATGCAGTGTACAGCATCATCACCTAACAGTGCCTGTAATGTGCACTATGCAGAAAAATCCCAGGGTGTTGTACAATGAAATCCTACAATAATCTTAGTAACAAAGAGCAATTAAGAGCAGCAGTTAACCTATATTTTCCTACCCTACTTTAACTGTCAACTTACACCCAGGATTGCAAATACTAGTTGGAAGTGCATCGCACTGTCCAGAGGCATAATTACAGAAAGCTGTAGTTGTCTTTATCACAAAGTTTTAATTAGCAGGACACATTAAATAACCAGCTGATACAAATCTTAATGAATCATTTATAGGCCTACATCTAAGTTAATTATATGTAGCTGGTCACACATAATCACTCACAAACGCCTAGGCTTATATGAAATGGAATATGCATCTTCCTATGTGAAGTAAAGGTAAAAGATAGGGATGGGACAAAACTGGGGCAACAGCCCACCTTAACCAAACAGCTTGTGCCTGGACCACTGCTGACAAGATTGGGGAGGGAAATAAGAATAGCTGGCTTCAAAAGAAATCCACCCTGAGGAAAGACAGGAGCTCTGGGCTCCTGACTTGTTGGCTGGTTTGTTTTTTGGTTTTTTTAAATCAAGGTGGTTGTCCCAAGTGGGTATTTTATGCAGTGCAACTCAGGAATGAAGAGAGGGCAGATGCACACCGGGGTTGAGGATGCAGTTTCTGGGGTGAGCTGGGACTCTGGTGTCTGCAAGCCGTGTCGTGCTGTCCTTGCTGTGGCTCCCTGGCAGCCTAGCATGCCCTGGATGTGTCCCTTGTTTCTCCAGCCATGTTGCCTGCCCTGGAGCATGGAGAAGCTGCTGCAGAGCAACCACCGCAGACCCCAGCAGCCGGGTCTCTGCTCCACCAGGAGAACGGAGCAGTTCCCAGCTCTCCGGTTTCACCAGCTTTCTTGCTGCTTAGTATGTCTGGATGAAAAAGTGGGAAACATGCCCAAACATCCAATTGCTTCAGGGCTAATTTTTGCTCTGCATACTGTTTCAGGGCCAGATTTTCACAGCATTCGTTTGTGACTGCTCCTTCATAGTAAAAAGTATATGTTGTTTGTTTAACTGGCCAAGTGAAGGAGGCATGGGAGCAGCTGGCTGTGAAAACATATTTATTGTCACTGCTGATTTCTTAGAGCTCAGTAAGTGTATGCACATAGCATGGCTGAAGCCACGTAAACAAATAAATTGTGGTGGAAGAGGCATAACACATGCCTCTTCCTCCCCTTTGCCTAGAAGATGCGGCTGGACATAGGCAGGCTGCTCTCGTCCATCGGCCGCGGTGCCAGGATAGTCTGACTGACGGAGCTTCCCTTGTGAAACTTGTTTTTAGGGGAAGTCTGCCAGGCTCCAGGATGCATATGTTGGGCACGGTGCCAGTCCCGTTTCTTTCGGCAGGTTTATCCCTCCCACCCGCTGCGCTGAGCTCCCTCGTGTACTCGTGTCCCCACTTCTGCTTCTCCCTGCCCCGTGGGCTGCCTCGGTATCCGTCACAGGTCCTGTAGTTTAGCTTGTATAATTTTGAGCTGCTGGTTTCTTCTCCTGTTTTTTATCAAGTAATGCTTCGATGCCTGTTTGCACGTAATACATTATGTCCAAACCCCCCTCCCAACAAAACAAACCTTCTGCATCAGATAGATGTATTTGTCCGTAGTCTTTCTTGCAACCTCTGACTCGACTTACTCTGCTTAGCTGGAGCTCCAGTAGGAGCAAAGCCTGCGTTTGTCTGATTGCAAGGCAGTAAGCTAGCCATAAACAAACCATTGCAAATGTATATTTGAAAAGATTAGGACCAAAGTGTTACCAACCCATGCAATATTGTAATCAAAGTCCTTTAAAAGCAGCGTTGAATAATTTTCTCGATTATCCACGGAGTCCGCTGTTAACAGGTTTCCCTGGTTCTCTAGCATCAGATGAACTCAGCTGATCTCTGCAAAACTTCTCCCAGTGTAAGTACAGAGTTGTCCTTAAAATTAGTGGGCTTTTCAGAGTTAATATGTTAATCTCCTGATGCACCACAGCAGGCGTCTGGAATAGATCTTACTAGACTGTTTACACTGTGCTTCCTTTCAGCGTGGTTAGAGGCGAGGGAGCACTTGTGGCAAGAACTGATGTGGTGTAGGGTTTGATGGCATCTTTCCACACCTAGTTGTTGCTTTTGTGGAGGAGGGAGGAGCAGAGGCTCCCAGTATGGCTCCCAGTATGGCTTCTCAGCTTCTTCCCATCAGCAGGCTGTTGCAAAGCAGAGCACGAGCCCCCTCTCCATTTCCCCCAGCGAGCCCAAAGTGGCAGAGCTTTCCTTTGCTGCTTTCTCCTGGAAGAAAAGGAGAAACCTGGTGGAAGAGATTTCCTTTCTCTCTCCAAGGTAGAAAATGGTTTGCATGTGGTTCAGGCCTCCGAGCCCAGAGGCACCTATGCCAGAGGAACACGCCATGTGCTCCATCCGACAGGGCAGCCGCTGGGAATGCTCTCAGCACCACGTCCGATAGCAGCCTTCGTGCCAAAGCTGACAGCCTCTCTGGATGGATGGTTGTAATAACTTTGCACTTTGTGGCTGTTGTTGTTTTTATCCTCCCACCCCCTGCCCCAGGAGGTAAGGAAGTGCTGTTAGTCATTTTATGTGGAGAAACTGAGCCATGGTGTGATGAGGCCACACAGGGAGACAACGGCAGAGCCGCTTGGCTATCGGACCCTCCCCTCCTTCCGTATCAGCTCTGCCTGATACCTGTGCGTAAGCAGGATAGGAGGAAATGGCTCCCGAGTGACTGCAAAGAGTGGGAAGGAGCGAGGGAAAAAACTGCTCCCGACGACAACACCAGGCTGCCTGAAGACCCTCAATATACTGAATGACAACAGATTTGCTCCAGCACTATGTTTTCAGGGGAGCAGATTTTTTCCCAGTTCTCTTGTTAGACTCTCAGTCTTGGTTTTCCAGCCACTGCCAACACTCTCTGGGCACAGGTCCATGTTTACTCTAGCTCCACAGCCAGAAATATGGTGATCTCTGGTTTGTGCTAGTGTGTGGTTGTGCTGAATGCATCCAAATGCGTCATCAAGAGTCACCAGCTACATAAAGCACGGAGCCATGGCAGGAAAATCAGAGAGTATATAGCACAACACTGAGGAGAGTAACAGCACTGGAAGCCAGAAACTTGTTTAAAACACTCTGAATTTTAAAAGCACTTTATCAGAAGGCCACTTCCTAAACTAAAACATTTCTCTTGGAGAGTTGTGTTTTGGTTACTGAGCTGAATCAGGACTACGGTTTCTTTTACAAGAGCCAATGGTACCAATTACAGCCTGAGACTTTCAGAGCAGCACAGGGGACTCAACCAGACATCTTCCATTAATTATCTCTTGGCCAAGTTAAGTCTGCAATGATAGCACAAGTAATATGTCACAAGTTCATTTTCTGTCATTAAAATCAGCAGATATGACCCTGATCCTTGCTGGGAGCACATCTTCTCAGTAAGAAGATGCCATTTTGTTGCAGGCACTTTTTGAAGAATGCTGTTTTAATGCCAGGTTGTGCTGAAGCAGAGCCCAGCTCGTGCTTTCTCAGACCTCCTGAAGCAGGGACGAACTAAAAGCCTGCACTAGCCCTCTTAGTGCAGAGCCTGGAGTAAGCATGTCTTTGCTGACCTTCTTCTCCTCCTCTTGGTACAACAAAGAAATTATCTTAGTTTGAAAAAGCTGACATGTAGGTACAGCTGGTAGGTATTAGCGCTTCAGTTGTGTATTGCTGGAATGCAAATAATTTGGCAGCTGTTGTTTTACTTGCTTGACTTCTTGGTGTATATGCTTAAAAAGTTTTGGGAGCAAGTGCCCTGGATTCCAAATCCAACATTTTGGGCTCCATGGTGAGGCAGCTTCACCCTGGGTGAGGATGTCCTCTGCCCCTACGGCCATGGTCTGGGGTCAGAGTATTGAACCAGGGGTTGTCTACTTCCAGAAATTGTTTCGGCTTTTGATGCTCTTGTTCCCTCTCCCATCCTTCCATATAAGCTTTGGGGGCCAAAAAGCAGCTATTTCTAGGTAGTGCCCAGTGCCTACCTCTATGCATTAAAACGTAGCAAAGCATTAACTGCTGGCAATGACAACTTATGCAGCAGCTTGTTCCGCCAGCCAATTCAGTTTGTATCTGAGAAGGAAAAAGCAAAAAATGCTCAGTTTGGAATAACCCTGTAACATGTGTGAGATGATTGCCATTTTAAAAGGAAAAGGCGGAATAAAACAGCCACTGGTATTGGCCATATCCTTCTCTTACCCTTCACAATGAATAGACTTGCGCATCCCTCAGTCCATCTGGCTGCCCGGTGCCTCTGAAGACAGCAGCTGGGCTAAGTGGGAAGGAGGTAACCTGCTCAGCAAAGGTGTCCAGATAATAAATTAGTCCCCCAAAAAATAAAAACAAGAAGAAAGCAATTGCACTGTCCAAAAATAGAAGTTAAAGGGGACAGGATTACACCATGTTAAGCAGCATCTTGTTTGCAATCAGCACTAGGTATCAGTAGCCACAGACCAAGTTTTCCACCAGCTCCCGGGAGGTGCTCCGGCAGGATGGACATGGAGACTGTGCGGCAGTGGGAAGCACCTGAGCCTCTGTGTTTCAGAGGGGATTGTACCTGTGTGGGTTTGTCCTGGCAGACACCAGCTGGAGAAGGTGGGGGTCTGCAATGCGGTTAGGATGCTGTGCTGATTCAGGCAGTATTAATGGAAGGATCCAGTTAGAATTTCTTTCTGTGAATATTAATGGGTTTATTATGTTTTTTATTATTATTAGAATTGTCACCGAGAGAGTCTGCTCTTTCCTTTACAGCAGCTATTCTAAGACTACCAGAGTCGACTTGGAAGATGCACTCCTCCAGGTGTGCAGGCACTGACGAGCACCTTCCCCAAGAAGAGCTTTGTGCAGACAGAGCCCAACTGAAGTCGGAGCAGCTGTGTGTAAGCGTGGAGTTTCTTCCTCTCCTGGAGTCACGGTGAGATCAGAGGTGGGACTGTGTGCCAGTGCCTGCAACCTAATTTCAATTGCAGGGTTGTAAATGTGCCTTGGACCTTTGTGTGTGTATCTGTGTGGCCCAGGGGCTCTGAAGCACCCCTCTGAATTGCTGTCACAGTGTGGAGGATCTCTATCCCCACACTCATTCACAGCTACAGGCACAGAAACACAATCCATCTCTTGGACCGACAAAACTGCAGAAGCTAAAAGCTTCTGTTTCAAGGCCATCAAGGAAAAGTATTGCACTTTCCTTCCTCCATGTACTACAGAGCCTTTCCTCGAAGGGCTCCGTGACATGCTGCAGCAGAGCGTGGGGGTTGGCTTCCCACACGATGCCACAGGCATAAATGTGAGCACAGGTGAGCAAAGGCTGGTACGTCTTAACCAAACCAGCACGGATGAAGAAATAACTATTTGGCAGGAATTTCTTAAAGCAAAATACACTAAAGATTGTGATGAGGTGAAATACTGTAGCAGTGGGAACTGTATACATTTGCAATGAGCTGTATCCAAGAGAGTCAAGATTTCAGGAATAAGAGGAAACTGTTTTTAAGCTGACTTCTAATAAAACAAGGCTTACACAGTCATGTTATCTGTCTTTCTCTGCCTGCTTGTAGCCTCCCTCTTCTCCTTGATAACTTTTGCCTCCATTAGGGTCACTGACCACTATCAAAGAAGGCGATGATCCCACCAGGTCTGTAAACACCAGCAGTGCATCTGGGGAGAGACGTGGGGAAATGCTGCCGGTGGACAGTCAGCGTTCACACAGCTCCAGGCTCTGCTAGGGCCAGTGGCCGTGGTCAACCTCCTGCCTACTGCTGGCTGATACAGGCTTCCAGTGATGGTTTTCACCCCTTTCCCAGGGGAATGACCTCTGCTTTCCTCTGCTTCCTTGTGATGCAGAGACTGATCTTCAAAGTCTACGACATAGGTTGGTTTCACAGATGACTTCCAGGCTTGTTTTAGGGTCTGTTTTAAGCCAGGAGAAATATTGGTAGGGTCTGTGGCTGGTGCAGTCTCGCCTGGATCTCAGGCTCTCGGGAAGCCGGTTATCAGACAGAATTTTAATGGCTCTTACAGGCTGTATGAAAGACTAGCGATATCAGAATGAATTCTTAAACAGACTTGTTCCGAGCTTTAGTCGATGTCTTTTTTTTGTCTTGCTGCAGAAACGTAAGCCCTAGTTGCATGCTGCAAACCAGTTTGGCTGATGGATACCCTGGGGAGACGGTGCTGGGAGAAGCTGCCCCCGTTACTGGTTCTGCCCAAGGGGTGGGTTTGCATTTGCTGCCCGTGACGATAACCTGGCTGATGGGCTGCTCTCCTTTCCTGTGAAAGGGCTGCACATCGCACTACCTCTTGTCCTCCTGGATGCAGCTATCTCTGGATTTGTGGCTTAAAAGCTGAGTGCTGGCAAGGGGAGTGAGGAAGATCAATAATCCTCAATAAGGGGATAAGTAAGACAGTGGCTTAAGGGAAAGCTCTAGAGAGCTCATAGTTATCATTAAGAGGGACAAGCAGTGATGTCTTATTGGCATATCTCGTTAGAAATTGCTGGGAGCTACTGGACTGGACAGTCACTTCAAATGCCAGCAACCCCAGGGGAGCTGGATGTAAATGTTGTAATTGATATAAGGATGGAAGCTGTTCCGCTACAAAGTGACATTTCAGATATTGTGGGAATATGTGAAACATCCTCAGTGAGATCTGTTTCCCTCTACTCTTTTGACTCCTGTCAGAGGTGCATGTTCAAGCTTTTCTCTGGGCAGATGCCTTCTGCAAATAGAACTGGCTTTGAAATACAAAGTTTTGCTGAATTCATTATATGCCTTCTGACTTCAAAGCTTTGCACTTTCCTCTTTAGTTTTAAATAGAGCCACTTGGCTGCTTTCAGGCCTGTTCCCTTTGAGATGGGTGCTGCAGTGGATGTCACCAGTGAAGTGCAGCAGTGGTGGAAGAGTTATTTGGGGTGCACTGAGCAGCAGCGTGCCTGCCCGGGGCTGCGTCTCACCTCTGCCCACATCTGGCCGGGAGGGACATGGTCCCTACAGTTACATGGGTCTCAGGGGGCTCTCCCCGTCGGGGATTTTCCTGATTTTCTCATTCTTCAGCAAGGGAGATGGCTGCACTAGCCTGTTCCTGCAGCCCCAGCTCTCCTGAGGTGCAGGGTGCTGTGCAAGGAGGAGGATGGGACGGGGTGGGGATGGTGTTCGCAACAGTTGTTGTTCTGCCCAGCTCGGCCTAAGTCCTCTTCATTGAGAACTTCACAACACAAAGCTCCTTCCCCAGGAGGGAGGATCTATATGAATTAATCTTTAAAGAGCTTTATGTTGAATTTACATTCTAGAGCGTGGTGGGTTTCCACCTCAGCTTAGCAAGTGGATGCTGGTAGTCAGAAGACACTGTAAGCATAAAGCTGACTTCATTACTTTGGCTACATGTACTTCACTTCAACTGAAGTGATGGGGTTTAGGTTTCACATCTTATTATTACTTTTGAGGATGTGTTGGAGCCACTCAAAGGGATACAAATCAGAGAGCTTTCTCTTTGTATCTGCTTGCTACACAGAGAGATGGTATTTTGTTGGCCAAAAGTTTTCTTGAAAAGAAAATACCACTTTCATAGAACCATAGAATCATTTAGGTTGGAAAAGACCTTTAAGATCATCGAATCCAACTGTAAACCTAGCATGGCCAAGACCACCACTAAAGCATGTCCCTAAGCACCACGTCTATATGTCTTTTAAATACCTCCAGGGATGATGACTCCACCACATCCCTGGGAAGCCTGTTTCAATACTTGACAACCCTTTCAGTGAAGAAATTCTTCCTAATATCCAATCTAAGCCTCCCCTGGTGCAACTTGAGGCCATTTCCTCTTGTCCTATCGCTTGTTACTTGGGAGAAGAGACCGACCCCCACCTCGCTACAACCTCCTTTCAGGTAGTTGTAGAGAGCAATAAGGTCTCCCCTGAACCTCTTTTTCTCCGGGCTGAACAACCCAATTGTCACCATCATGAAGCTCTAGACAACCAAAATGGTCCCTAGCATACAGGGCTACTCCACTGCCTCTCCTTCCTTGCCTATCGCATCTGAAGAGTTTATAGCCATCCATTGCAGCACTCCAGGTGTCCAACTTATCCCACCATGTTTCCGTGATGCAACTATGTCGTAGATTTCCCACTGCGCAAGGTCTTCCAGCTTCTCCTGTTTGTTGCCCATGGTGCGTGCGTTGGTGTAGATGCACTTCAGTTGGGCTATTGATCCCACCACCTTTTTGGGGAGAAGAAGCCCTAATTCCTATGTGACTGTTCTCAGGCACTTCCGTGGTTTCTAAAACATCAATAACCCTTGTGTCTTTGCTGCCACATGGATCTCCATCCCCTGCCTCCACTGAGCCGGCAGACTGAAGGACCTTGCTAGCACACCGTCCCTCAAACCGAAGTCTCCCTTTGGAGACTGAAGTGTCAGTTTAGTCAAATTGTTCCTATGTACAAAAGAGGGGAGGAACAAGCACCCAGACTTCAAAGCACCTGAAGCATTCCTTTCAACATCTTCTGATTTGCCACAGCTTTATTTCAAAATCCTTCAGGTTCAGTTTGGAAGTTTTAAAGGCTCAAAGCCAAAATGTTTAGACTGAACAAAATGCTTGCTTCACCCACAAACAATTTTTTTTTTTTAGGACCGGCATCAAACTGAAAATCTATTACTCGGCCTGTTCTGGTTGCCTACAGCATCTGGGTAAGTTGGAGGCAGAACTTGCTAAACTGAGAAGTGTTTAGGCAGAAAAAGTTCTTAATTTGTGCCTCAGCTCTCAGCAGCTGGATCCTTTCTGGATGCTCTAAAAGAGTGGTGTATTACAACTTTCAGCATTCCTCCATATGCTCTTGAACTGAGAAGCTTTTGTGGTGTTTTGTTTTTTTTTTTTTGTCTTATCAGCAGTACATTATAAAAATGTCAACTCCTTCCAAACTTTTATCATTTCAATGGAAGAACTATTCTTAATTTCAGCCCTGGAGTCGGTTTATGTGTGGTTTGATCATCTGTTCCTCCTTTCATACAGATGCTATCAACATGGGCAGCAGAGCAGCCCTGTCACACAGGATTAATGGCAGTGTGTGGTGTTGCTTGTAGAAGCAAAGTAAGTGAAGGTGAACGGTAATATCGTACCATATGAATAAACACCAAAATTGGAATAATTTTTCTAAATGTTTCAGCATCCTAAGTACAAAGTAATAACCCTGTCAGGAACAATATTCACTGCTCTCTCATCTGGCTGTGATGGAATTAGCGGCAGCGTCTCGGGAAGAACACAGGTATGGCAGTGGTGGAAACCCAGCGTGCAGTTGTGTTAAAGCAAAAAGCAAACAAATCTCTTGGTCAGAGTACAGGGGAAGAAACCTAATACTACTTGGAAAATCAGCACTGCTTTGAGTACGGCACTTATCTTGGTTTCCTCATGAGAAGGATAATGCAAAAATGGGAGAGATGTGTATGTATTTGTAGATCAGACAAAATGTGTGGTAGAATTTGGTAGAAATCAGAGTCCGTGAAATCTAGAATTAGGGCAGGAAGATATCAAACAGTGGACAATGAGGGAAGACTTACTGAGTACCCTCTGCCTTAATACAAAATCGAGGAGGGGCGAAGCCTCAATGAAGGACGAGATGTAAAAATATTCCAGTTCCCCTCACAAAACCAGAAATAATTCTGCGGCATTACCAGGGTGGGGGGAGGTTGCTCAGCCATTTTTCAAATTTGTTAAACTATTTGCCTGTAGGTTTCCATGTGCATTCATTTTTAGAGGCGATAGCTGAAGATGTTTGATGATGAGAAAATTGTAAAAATCTAGCTATTCCTGGCTGCCCCAAGGTCAGTGCTTAGAGCGTTTAAATTTTGGAAATGTCACGTCAAGGCACTTGCGTAGAAAAAAATAGATGTACAATTATACAGTTTATCCTATCTACTCAAAAACATGTTGTGTCCTAGTCATCTCTGAAATAAAATCTTCCTCCATAACATATTGTTGCCCAGTAGCATGTGTCAGAGCATATTTAAGATTTCTTCAGAAGAAGCCAAGATCAGTCACTGCCAGAAATCAGATATTCAATTAAACGGCCTCATGTATGGCATGTATACCAGTTTTGCAAGGGTATCTCTTCATGAAAAAATTGCTGCTGTGGGAACAGCTGGGATTAAATGATTATGGAAAGAGAGAGAATTTTTACATCAGCAGCATGGTCACTTGCATGTATGTAATGGTAGGATCTGAAGAGGACGGCCACAAAGCTCGGTGCCCATGTGATGTTTCCCTTGGCCACTCTTCTCTTCCAGCCTCCCACCATGGTGTAGCCCGACCCTGGAAAATCACAGGACAGACAAAAAGTGACTGTATGGAGATGATGGCTTTGCAAGAAGCACTTGCACTCCGGCTATGGCCCTCCAAGAAGCGGCTGTGCTGGGGCTATGGCTTTGAACATTGTTTTTGACAACAACGCAGGTTTGTGCCTTGGCTTCTTCTCCACCCTTCTCCTAAGCTGGCTGTGCCTACGCATAGGGCTTGTCCCAGCACCGAATTGCGGCATGGAGCGGAGCTCTCGCCCTCCCCCTTTCCCTTTTGCTTTTTCCACGTTATTTTTCCCACCAGCTCAGCTCCCTTGTGACATTTGTGGGGCAGCCGGTGCCCCGGCACGGCTGGGGGTTGCTGGGATGGGGCAGGGACTCACCCAAGGGACCAGAAGATTTTCTGTGCCTGTGGGTGGATGTGTGAAGCACAGGTTATTTTATTTGCTTTTGGATCTAACTTTCTTGGTTTAGGTATTGTCAAACAACTGAAAGGACTGACATCAGCCGCCTGGTTACCATTAACAAAGCCACTTTAAATTCTTCGTGCAATCACTTTGTTTTCTAACATGTAACTAAAGGCCTTTTTACCTCTCCTTTACGTGACAGCTGCTTTCTACAGTCTGAGCCATGCAAACAGAAATCAGGTGTATGCATCTTGCTGATATGGGTATTTTGAAACCCTTTGCAAATACTTTTGCCAGTGGCTGCAGAAAAGCTTTTATATCAGTAAGAATGTGTATATTGGGCTTTCTTCCAGAAACTGTGAGAGGGGCACAATATGTGCTGCTGGATTATTTTACAAACTGAATAAATGTCATCTCTTTTTCAAAAAAGAAACTTGAACTATGGCAGGAGAAGTATTTCACTGTATAAATGAGTTCTACACATCCTGAGCAGGAACTCAGCATCTTCATGGGGTGGAGATGCTCGGACATACGCAGACAAAGCACCCCAATATTTTTAATGTGGCAGATTTTAACTGTCCAATATTGCGCGTGGTTTTTCCCCGCCTTGGATGAACTGGCTTTTTAAAGTTGCAGCTGAGACCAAGAGGAATATGTGAGGCCTGAGGGGGAAAAGAAATCTTTACAAAATCTCAGGTTGGGCTTCTGATTTTGGGCCACATGATTGAAAATGTGAATCCTGGACTTTTACCCTCCCCTACCCTGTTGCTCTGAGGGATGATTGGGCTATATGCTGTTTGGCATAAGGCAGTGGGCTATTGCAATCAAAAGCCTCACTGAGACACGTAGTCTTTCTATCTGCTGGTATGTCGTCGGGGTATTTTTCCTTCCCAGAATGAGAATGTACCAGGAACAACAGGTCTTCTCAAGAAATGCATCATGAGGCTTAAAACTTAGTGTACAAAGAAGGAAGGTATCACGTTAAAATGAAGCCTTCTGTTTGTAATTAGGAGATTAGTTAATTGCTGTGCTCTGCAGCTCTGGAAAGGCTATAGGCAGCAGCTGAAATGCCCTGGGAAGGACTGTAACAGCCACCTTGGTACCTAGGAACCAGCCTGAGGCAAGCTGCCTGTGTTCCCTGAAGTGAAATGTCACATGGACCCTGATGAGCTTGTCCTTCAAGACAGCTACCACACTGACCTTGCTGTGCTTGGTGAGGTTACCACAGATGTATGGTACAGATGGTGACCCAGGGAGTCCATCTCCTAAATGCTGATCTGGATGTCTGAGCCGGTGGTGCTGTGCAGTGAGCGCAGCACCCTGTGACTGCGGAGGCTGTGGAGCCAGCTTCTCCACTGGTCTCTTTAGAAGAAAACATCCGTATAAACTTACTCCTCTCCTTCCTTGCTGTAGGACTTTGGAAAAAGCAGAGTAGCATCTACTCTCCCTGCAGGTCTGTGCCTGCTGGGGTGGGAGCTGGGCGGTGCAGGGCCACGGCAGATGCTGATACCCATGGCAAGTGCTGGTACCCACAGCAGATGCTGGTACCCATGGCTGATGCTGATACCCACGGCAGATGCTGGTACCCACCACCTGTGGCAAGCCTTCGGGACGCAACTGCTCTCTGTTTGCCAGTGGGCAGAGCGCCTCTGTCACACACCCTTGTTAAAAATGCACAGGTTGTGGCATTGTAAGGAAGAAATCAATGTATTTCCATTTGAGTACGGTAAGTGTATTTTGCTTTTGTGGGTAACTCCTCTAAGGCTTTAATTGGCATTGACTGGTGATGACCGGGGTGTAGAGGGGAACCTGGAAGCAGATGGTTTCTCAACTACCATGTAGCAAGTGGCTTTGGGCTGGCTTTTAGCCAGTGTAGAATTAAGCTGATTTCTTCTGAAGCTTTCCTAGAAAAACCTTGAATTCGTTCTCCACTTTGCCTCTTTGCTGGATGGACTACAGGAGATGTTCGTTTGAGCTTGCATGGAGGTTAGTTTGGGATTTTTCTTTCCTATTGTCAGCAAATGGGACAGTGCTTTTGCTCCCAGGCAGTTTTTAATTTTTAAAGCTGATGAGTGCCTCACTTTGACAGAGTCTTAAACATTTAAATGCACCGGTAGGGTGCCTTCTTCATATCAAACTCAGATGGCTCATCTGCAAAAATAACCCTCAAAACAAACTGAAAACAATTCTCTTCATATGCAGAAAGCTTGGCCAAAAAAACTTTCTTCCTTCTGTGATCAAAGCAGGAACTATGTCATTTGGTTTGTGCAATGGGGTTAGATTTTTCTTCCTCCCTGTGACATAGCTTCAGTAAGTTGTCAGCCAAGAGATATGTTTGGATTTTTCATCCCCATGTGGACTTGTGGGAACACGCACTAGGAGACCAGATCAACATTGTAATAGTGCCTGCATTGATCTAACGCAGTGTTTATGTGGACTCCAGCCATCATTCATTTCTTCTCCAGCATCCAGAGGCTATAATGGATTATTTTATACAATAATCATGATAGTACTTAGCTGTTGTCTAGCATTTGCAAGGCATTTTATGAAGAAGGTCAATATAATTATCTCCATTTTACAGCTGGAAAATACAGGCACAGAGACATGAAGTGATTTGTCCAGGTCCATGAGCACCGCAGCAGTGATGGGACTTGGGAGAGGATCCGGGTCCCCAGAGGCCCAGAACAGGACTCTGGCTCGCGCGTCCTGGCCGTGCCGCTAAAATGAGCCCTCTCTTTTCCACTCGGATAGGACTGTGCAGGATCAGCCCCTGCGGCTCTGGGATCGATGCCCACCTCGGAGATCCACGCCATGCGAGAGGGTATCTCCCCAAGAGCACATGGCTGCTGAAGGATACAGACCATGTGCTTTTCCAAAAAAACCCAATTGCTCTTTCCTTTGGTCACTGCAACAACTATGTGGAGGTGGGCGCAAAAGGAAAGTGTCTGTGTCTTCCCTCCTTCAGTTCTCTTTTCCCTTTGGAAATCCCATCACTGAGATTTGACTGGAGGCTTACTGGTGTCTGGGATATCTGCCCTGGCAGCTTCTTTCTCTGCTAACTCACTGCATCTTCACCTCTCCTGCAGCTGCTTCCTTCAGTTGCCCGAGGAAATGGGTCCCCTCCTTCCTCACCCCATCTCTTATCAAGTCCAAGAGGGTTTGGGAGCCCAGCATGGCCACCTGTGACAACTCCATCCCTCCCAGCCCATCTGCAGCTCCATGACAAGGTGTGAGAATGCAGGGGCTTCCTAACACTAAGCAGAAATTAAGATCTGAACCCAGACGAAGGTGATGGGCTGTCACCAACACCACAGACCTTCTGTGCTAGCGGGTAACAGACTTTGCACAGTGAGGAGCACAGCTCAAGTCTGTCTTTAGCTTTTCCCTTCCACAGTGCTCATAACTACAGGATAAAACTATGTGGTTGTGCTTAACCCACACCTTCTCCCAGGCCCAGGGTGGACTCCTGTCCTGTATTTAGGAGCTGTCAAGTGCGAGCCCTTCCCAGCCCCTGCTTCAGGTACTGGAAATGTTATTTTCCCTTTGCAGCTGATACCAACGTATGCCTGGCATCAAGGTACATCAAGATATCCAACAAAGGAGTCTGAAAGGAGGAAAAGTTGTTTGTTCGGAAAGGTGTTTTGGCAGGTTTCTAAATGAGATACAGGTCATCTGAGAGCTTGTGAAGTGAAGCAGGAAATCTTTCCCCTCCTTCTGCAGTGCTCGATTCCCGAGCCTTTAGACATCTGCAAATGCAAGAAATACTTGAAATTACAAAAATTGGAAGAGGCAGTTTGGTAGCTCGTATTTCTTAAAGTACATGAAACTCTAGTAGGTTGCTGGATAGATAAAGTGGATAAAGCATAACCCCTGTGCAGACCATAAAGAGTTTCTCTACTCCCAGGAGGGACAGAGCGGGAGAGGGTGGAGAAAGCGATGATTATGGGTCAATTAGGGGGAGAGATTTCCCACAAATATTTTATGATTTGGTCACACCTTCACCATGTGTGAAATCAGGAGTCTATAATAACTTTCCCATTCCTGAAAACACAATTACTCGATTCAGAAGCTGCAGCAGGTTCGCAGGAGCCATCTGCTTCCGCGTGGAGCCCACCGCCCTCACAGGGGGAGTCCTTGATTTTATTAAACCAATCGTAACCTCGTGCAACCGCATTCCCCGAAGCTGAGAGCTGGCCTTTCCCTTCCCATCTTGCTGTACCCTCCATTTCCCAGTCACCAGGGTACCTATGCTGGACCACATCCGGGCCCCGTGGGATGATGAAACAGGTGATGAAACACACCTCGTGACGGAGTTGGGAAATGTCAGTTCTCATCGCCTGGTGCTCTCTGCGGTTAATCTTAAAAAAATTACTATTGTAATCTTCCCCCTCAAAAAAAGGTTTGTATTATATGTTGCTATATTTACGATTTTGTTTATTTATTAATTTAATGTAAACTTCTACCAAGAATGCTCCCTTGTCTCTCTCATGTATCACGATGTAGTTTGTTGTTGACCTTGGTAGACTGCAGTGATGTAATATCTCTCTGCAAGGAGAGACGCTGACAGTAATATGAGTTTTTCTGGGGTTAGTTCTTACTAGGTTTGAAGCGAGTTGTTTTTGGTTTTTCTTTTTGCCAATTTATTTATGGGAATTTCAGCAATACTTTTGGTCAGTGACGGAATGAATAGAATGCTGTAATGTTAAAAAAAAATGGAGCTTTGATTAGTTTTTGAAGGGAGCAGCAAGGGAAACACGCAAAAGAAGTTGTAAGTGCTAGGACAAAGGGAAGAGCACAATACTGCTCAGCTCCTTAAATGTTATCTTGTGCCAAAATGTCTAGGTTTTATTTTCTTATTCTTAAGAGATGAATTATTGAAAGAAAAAAACTCCTTCATATTAGAATTACTTCTTTTGTGTGCTTTTCTAGTGGTTTGCCTACAAATAGAAAGTTCTTACTTAATATCAGAGAATTGTATTAGTCTCTTATCTTAATTATGCTTTGTAATTGTGTAGACCAGTGGCTTACTAATGCCTTCCCGAATTATTGCGTGGGGAAGGCGAAAAAAATCCTTGCCTGCTTAAATAAGAAAGGACTGAGATTGGAAATGTATGTGCAAAGCCCCTTCTCCTGGAACTGGGCTGGAAGGTGGTGGTGGAAGAGCTGGTCCCCACTGAGATGCCACCAACTGACCCACAGCCCGGGGCTCCTTGTTTCGCTGCCCACTCACCCACCCACCCACTCATGAGTTGGTGTGGTACCGAGTGAGCTCTGCAAAGTGAGGGAGGCCACGGGAGATGCAGGGAGCAGGACCTCAGCCGCGATGGCACGCAGAGTGGGGATGGGAGCTTGTGGTGCCGAAGAGATCTCCTAGGTGGATGGTAAGGTCGTTTGTCTATCTGCAAATGCCCCCTTCAGAAAAAAAAGCATTAGGTGCTGAAATTGAGAAGGTTTTTACCTGGGACTTCCCTTTGTCAAATAGCACCATCTGGGAATAGGCTTAACTGACATCATGGTTTTTTAATGGCAGAAATGTAAGTAAGCCCTAAGTACTGGCAAGAGGCAGAGGTGTGAATGAATTTTAAGTTCTCTAGTTCTTTTTTTCCCCACTCTGTTTTAAAAGAAATCCCCAGAGTGGGGAAAGCAGAGAGCACGGCTCATGGCCTTCTCCCACCCTTCCCTTCCCACATTTGCCAGAGGGAAAGGTCGTATTGTAGAACCTGTACCTTCTAAAATTGCGGGTAAAACTGTGTGTGGACTACAGTACCATGAAGAATCATATTTAAAGCCTCCAAATTACTTATTTTCTTTTAAAATCAGGATGGACTCTCAAATCGCAAACACGGACTAATGAATACAACCCCTGAGGAGAGAGCAGACGCACTGCATGGCACACCGAGGGCCGAGTGAGCACCAGACCCAGCTCCTCACCTCTTCGCAGCATCGGGATGCAGCAAGCGTGGTTCCCTAACCGTGGGGCTGAGCCCCTGCAAACAGCCAACAAGTCTTGGAGCGCTCTACTCCTTGAGGAGATAAAATTGTCGTTCCTGAACTACCAAGTAGGAAGAGGGTTTCAGTGGTGACAGACAGACAGAGAGAAGCAATTACTTACAACAGTAGGGTAACTTAAACCATTTTTATGCTGGACATCCTCCCAAGAGGAGAATAAAGGGCTGACTAACTCGACAGCCACTGCTGAGCTCAAGCACATTTGTCACTTTAGATTTCACCTTTACATTATTTTTTCATATACCCATGCATATATCCCTTACACAGGTTTGTTGTGTCTTGGAAGGGATGGAAATTACCACTGCCTGAACAGAGTCTTTCCTTGTCTCTGTCCTCTGGGAAGCCTGCTATTCCTGTTTCTTTTAGTTCTGATCAAAAGTAGTATATATGTATAATCTTACTGGACGTAAAGCATGCAAACGCTGTTACACTTTTAGGACTGGTATAGTAAATTGTGAGAAGCACCTACATCTGCTGGCTGGGGGCTAACTGCGTATGTATCCTGCTTGGCTCTATATATGCTTTCAGTACTGCCTAAGATAAAACGAGACAGAGGTGCCAGGTCAGTCCACTAAAAATGTTGGGGAGCATCTTTTTATTCTTTACATTTGTAGCAAAGAAAAGGTTAGGTTAGATGTTAGGAAGGCTGTTTCAAGCAGTAAGATTATTTGGACTCGGAAACAGACCCGCCAGGGAAGTTGTAGAGTCTTCATCATGGATGGTTTTAGGAAAAGAAGAGATTAAAACCTGTCAGGATTCATGCAGAGGTTGCAGTCAATCCTTCCTTAGAACCAAGGACAAGATCCAACTTCTTGTAAAGACAGTAAGTACTGCTGCGTTGGCTGTGCAGACCTCTGAACCTCTGAACAGAGCTGCACTTGTGGACTGGTGGTAATGAGTGTCCTGGGCTGGGGTGGGGGTAAGGGCTTAAACCACAGGACTGCCCTGGGGGCTCTGGTCCCGTCTCTGCAGCACAGTATCTCGTCTTGCACAGCCGCCAGTGACAGACCCGTGAGGAACTGAGCGATTACGAAGTGCTTCTTCCCCTGGCATAACCTCCCTATTTCTGGCAAACAGCTGTTGAGAAACTTTCTGAGATGAAGATTGCATGTGTCTCGTTGTGTTTAATCGTTACCAGTGGCCTCAGCCTCCAGCAATTTGTCAGATCTCTTTCTGAAATCGTTTATGCTCCTGGCTTCCAAAGCATACCATGGCCATGGGCTCCGCAGCTTCGTTATGTGTGGTGAGACTTGGTTTTGGCTGACAGTTTCTCTGAGCATCCCCGGTCAGTGGCTTCTCACAAATCCCACGTAATCGCTCCCCTCCAGACCAGTCACAAGTCCACACCTCTCTAACAGAGCTCTGCGCTCAGCACTCGGCGGACTGCAGGAAGAAAGCTGGGAAGGGTTTTGAGCTCAATGAGAAGTAGGAGCTGCTGCTTTTGCACAGCAGAGGAGTACAGCCGGGTGGCTTGGCCCTGGCTAAGCAATAGCTGAAATTCAGGGGCAGTCCTTTTCCTTAGTGTCTGCAAGAGGAGCAGCTGAACTGTGCCTCTCCGTGGGGCAACAGCTCCTGCTGGGTCCTTGCCGGGGGCCCTAATGCAGCTCGTTGCTGAAATCAGCAGGATGGAGCTGATCGGGGAAGAAGCGGGTGGTGTTGGTATCACCAGAGTAACAAACTATTTGTGTAGAAAACGGTGTTCTACGTTGCTTTGAGTCTTGGTCAGGATGACTTTGATTAACAATAAGGGATTCACAAAGGGAGTTAAGGTATGTGAAGTCCTGGAAATTGATGAAGAAGACCTGGAACTGATTGTGTTAAGTTACTAGGCATGGATAAGTTATATGACAACCTGGCAAAGTGACCATTTGCTTAACCAACTTTGCAATGAAACTAGTTTTTAAGGTGTCCTGAAGTGAACTGCTTCATTTTAATACTAAAAGTCACACCCACAGGTCAAAAAGACCCTTGCTCAGGTGAAGACCCTTCCCTTGAGCACACGTAGTTGTAGAAATGATCATGTAATTCTATGTAAATCACTAACCAATTAGTAGTGAGTAGGTGTGTATGGAAAAATAGTGATCCATGATTTTTGTGTATAAAAGGAACACTGCAACTTGCTATTGGGGTGCTTGATTTGTGGAATGGTCCACCGAGCACCCAGGCCTGAATAAATACAGTATCTCTCCTATGCCTGTGGAATTGGCTTATTGCCTGCTGGGCACGAATCCGCTTTTCGGACAACAGTGTGGCATCCAGCTGCCGTGTGTCCTTCCCTCCCACCCAGGCTGGAGGCACCACCAGTGCCCCCATCCCAGCTAGCGAGCCGAGCCGGTGGCCTCATTGCAGTACTCATCCCCACTCCTTTCGGTGTTGCATGTGTCTGAGGAGCAACACCACAGTCATCTCCCTGAGCCGGCTTGTCTAAAGAGTTGGCAGCGGTCGGCCGGCGGCCCTGCAGGGATGGTGCTACCCGATGCCAGCACTCCATTCCTTCTTTGATGGGCATCTTCTTCACAGCAGACTGTACACATACTGCAGCCCCAAATGCTCCTCTGCCAGGGACACGCATTTCACACCTGCTTTACAGATAGAGGATCACAGCCTTGCTTTGCAAATTAAGCCCTTGTGATTAGAAACATTAGCACTCCGACTTTCTCAGGGATATAAGCAAGGCCCTCGTAAGGCTGGCTGCTTGTTCCTAGCAGTCGGAGATAGCACCGGGAGATCCTATGAATGCTGCTTTTGATCTGAGCTGTTATTGCAGTGCAGCGTGTTGCATTTTGAATACAGAAATTGCAGAGTGGTCTCCTGCTCCTAAGTACATTCCTGGTCTGTCTGGCAGCCTGTTTGCTGTTATGT
>NW_009616728.1:55806-58359 GCF_000690535.1 Cariama cristata
CTCAAAAAGATGCCATTTGCGGGCAGTTGGCTGGGTGGGGAAGGAAAAATTGCAGCCCTTACTGCCCCCCCCATGCAAATG
Organism: Cariama cristata; assembly: GCF_000690535.1. Classification (NCBI taxonomy): domain Eukaryota; kingdom Metazoa; phylum Chordata; class Aves; order Cariamiformes; family Cariamidae; genus Cariama; species Cariama cristata. The sequence goes on from NW_009616728.1 coordinate 55,888, forward strand.
CCAACTTCCCATTCACTTAAATCTTCCCTGAGTACCTTTCTAAAATGGGTTCAATTTCCCTCTTTCAGAGTTTTCACTGGCACTTATCCTCCTGGAATGGTACTTAATCAGTCCCTGCCTGAATTCTCTGTAAGGATAATTGATGTCCATGTCTCCAACAAGCTGAAAATCGCTTCCCCCTCCCAGCCTTTGACATATAAAGGGACTTTGTTTTCTGCAGTGGATGTGTTTGTCTAATAGGCAAATGACCCCGGCTGTAAGGCTTGGGGAGTGGGGTATAGCTGCAGACACCTGCCTTTCAGCCCAGGGCAGGAGAGGTGTGGTGCCCTTTCTGGATTAAAGCTGAGGACCGTCTCCAGAGCTCACCCCATGCAGGCACCAGACATGCTGCAGGGGTGTGTTTCCCCTCCAAACTGTTTGATCCCATCTTTTCCCAGGGCAGTTTCAAGAACGAAGTCACCCTGTCTCAGGATCACTTTCAGATGTCCCTCCAAATCATATTGAAGCTCACTTCGGGATGCAGCAGCCAGGGTACCTGCACCTGGGCAGGCAAGATCCAGAATCACCGGAGATCCAGAATGGCCATTATGCACTGATGGGAACTTCCAGCCCTTTCAAAAAGAAGGTGATTAGTCTTCTGAAGAAATGAGTCAGAAGCGCTCACTGCCACTTTTGAAAGTTTAAACCAGCCCAGTGCTGCTGACATGCCTTTGGTGTGTCCAAGTGTCGCAACATCTTCAGAACTGGTAGCGGGACTGGGAATCAAACAAGCATATATGAGGTGATGCACATCTTGTTGTGACTACAAAATCTCTAGTAAGGCCCAATATTTTGCTTTCCAACAAAAAAAACACCCAGCCTTTTCTGAAGTACAAACTGGGTCTGACTCAGCAATATGAATGCCTGAGTCTGAACACAGCCTGAGACAACTGTCCCCTTCTTATTTATCCTGTTCATCTCAATGCGTGGTTAATGCAGTAGCCTAAAAATGATCCCACACCTAAGGCTGGTGTTGACCTCTGAAGCACCATTTTCTACAAAGGCTGGTGAACAAACCACCCAGCTCACTTGTTCCATCCTCCCTGGGCGCCCACCTTGTGTTTCCATGAAGCCCAACAAACCATTTACTAGAAAACCTCCTAAACCTCGACTTTCCCCGAGTGTGACCTGCTGTCACGTGTGCTCAGCGTGAGCAGCTGTGGCACTTCATGAAAGCGTAGGGACAGAGACAGGAGAATGGAGTTTGTTGGAAAAACAACTGCCCCAAGGGGTTTGGTCCTGGTGGTGCCTTCCTTCTCGTACATGGAAGTGTGGATTTTTGAACAGCCACTGCACTGAAGTGCTGAAGACATCAGAGGGCTCTACTGCCAGACGTACAGCTGGGTCACCACCAAGTCCATAGCATTTTGCTCTCAAGGTATGCCCTCATTTTTGATGGTCCCCCCCTTCCCAAAGACTAGCTGCTGCCGGCAGCGTGGGCCTCAACTTCTTACTTGCAGCACGACAGCGGCTCTAGTTCAGGTTGCTCCTGTCCTCAACTCTGCTCTTTTTTATCGGGATATGGTGGTGGTTAGGATTTCAAGGGAAACCTATTGCGCGTAGTGCATCTTGTGGCAGGACCAAGGCTATGCTGAGAAGTCAGTTTCTGACAGCACTTGACTTCATTTGGAAGGCAACCCTCTCTTGGTGTTTTCGGCGGTGTCAGAGTTTTCCCCAGCCTGTTTGACAAATGAGCCTACCTGTAGTTGCGTTTGTGCCTTTGCTGTAGGAAGTTTATGTTGAAGGATCGCCAGGCTTTGCTCATCTGGATGGGGAAATCTCTTACATGACTCACCTTGTCTGCTCAAGAGTTTTGGCCATCCCTGTTGGTGTGATAGCGAAAAGGGATAGAATTTCACTGGTATTTTACACTTAAAAGGATATAACATTTCTTCAAACCAGAACGCACAAGCATATACATTCTCAGTCTGTTGTCTGGGATATTAGCTAGGCAACTCCTAATAATGCTGAAGTCTAGCAATGCAAGATTAAAATATATTAGCTAGGGATAAATTGTATATTGCACAAGAAATCTTTATGTGCGTAGGAAATGCACCCTAAGCCAAATGTAAATCTTACTTGTCAAAGCCTTTGTGATACGTAGGGGGTTAATTTCAAGAATGTCTAAGGGCTTTATTGTACTTGTTTTAATTATTTGGAAATTGCTTTTCCTGGCTCGAGTGATGCCTGGTATTCTTACGTGGCAGTTTCTGCTCAGTTTCAAAACATCTTGACTGTCTCAGGCTGTTTGTGTGTGTGCCTGCGCTCCCTTCCATTTGATGATAGCAACATCAGGAGACGGCTGGTGTGAAAAAACCAGTGAGGGCTGGAGCGGGACCCCAGTGCACGTGGTGGGGGTAACAGGGACGTGCTTCACACCTCGCTGCTCCCAGCCGGGAGAGGCAGCGGACGCGGTGCGTGGGGACACGTCTG
>NW_009616729.1:0-1765 GCF_000690535.1 Cariama cristata
ATTTCCCCCACAATCACTGACCTCACACCCGCCCCAACTCCATCGCAAAGTAAAATCTTGGCCAGAATCTAAGATTCGCCCCAAAACGAGTTGTGGAGCCTCACCTCCCATCGCACGCCGGGACCGCAGCACCACGTGTAACCCCCATGCGCCCCAGGGGAGATGTTGCTCCCACTGGCAGGTTTTGAGGCATACTAATGAGGCATGACACGGCTGATTTGCATTTCTATGGCCTTGTTTGGATCAACGTAAATTTTATACACTGCGTTTACGCTGATAAGTGTGTGCCTGCACCCATGGGTGACTCTGTAACGCCCCATCTCCCCTTGGTTTCCCTCAATCAAGCTGTCTGAGAGACAAAGCCAAGCTCCAAGCGCTCCTAACGATCTCCAGAAATAGCACTGAGATGACTTTGTTAGAGGCTAAGAAAAGCACCCACCATCGAGATGAATGGCAGAAGTCAAGGGCTCCCAGTGCCCGGCTCAGGGACCTCGTGGGTCACCAGCAGCTGCTGTTTGCTCGGTGAAGGGCTGCTTCTTCACTGCATCCCGGTAGCTCGGTCCCGGCACAGCTCCCCATCATCATCCAGCTCAGCCCCACACCGTGGTCATTCTGCCATGACCATGTTTTTCTATTTTCCTGCCATACTGTTTCCCACAGCATCTCTGTGCACACAGCAACCACCCTCAGAAAAGGTTATATTCATTTGGGGATAAAAAGCTATAAAGATATCAGGATTGTGTCAGCAGTGCTGGGACAGAAATACCAGGATCCTTTTTGTCATTTCCCACCTTCAGCCCCAGGGGAGGATGGAGATTTTGGCAGGGTCGGTGTGGGAGTGGGGCTGATGTCCAGCTCAGCATCATGTTGTAAATACCCAAAAGGAGCCCACAAAACAGCTCTCCAGCCTGAATTAGTGCAAGCTGTGGAAAAAAAAAAAGTGTGATCTGGAAGCTCAGGAGCTCTGGAATTCAAGAATAAAAGCATATGGCTGCAGAAGGACCAGAGGAAATTATTTACCCACCCAGGCACTTGGGGAGTAATGGGCCCAGGTACGCGGCCAGCCCCTGGCTTCAGCTCAGCCTCTCCACTCCCCCAGTGGCATCTCAGGTCACCCACCCTGGGATGACGATAAGGGTTGGGTCAGCTCTATGCCTTTCCCAAGAGGAGAGAGATTTGTTAAGAAGTCACGGAAACCGAGACGTCACAGGCTGTCTGAAGCAAAACCACCCACATTATTCAAGTACCTGTGTTTGCACTGAGCAGCTCCTGAAAAAAATCTGATGGCTTTGACAGCCTTCGCCTCATCTTGATGTGCCCATTAGCAAAAGACAGGTCTGGAGGATTACAGCCACGTTACTGCCAGGGACCTTGGACTTATTTCTGCATGCCTCGGGCACAGAAAGCTGGAAATCACAAAAGCTGCTCTTGCCATCACATAGCCGGTAGAAATGCAGCCCAGTACTTCAGAAGACCCATCAAGTGCAAAAAGGCAGCCTGCAAAGGCTGCTTCTCTCCCCAGCTGCTCCCTGTCCCTTCCCTGCCTTCCAGCCTGGCCCCTGCAGACAGCAAAGCAGGCACGGAGGATCGCTCAGCAGCACCAAATGACCCGAGTCACAATAAGCAAAAGGTACCTGAATCGTTTGCAGCATCTCCTCCCCAGGGGATGGCAAACTAAAGTGAGAAAGGGGCTAGGAATTGCCCTGGGTGCTCAGGGAAGCGATGGAGATGTGATCAGACAAAGCAGGGAGACGTGGTCAGCAGG
>NW_009616729.1:1796-15713 GCF_000690535.1 Cariama cristata
TAAACCCCAGCAGCACACCTTGGCCAGGAGGAACTGCCAGTAACCGCCACTCCACCGGGATTGCTCACTGCTTCCAGGGGCTTTGCTCTCCTCCTCTTCCTCACCTCCTCCTCCTCCCCTCCAGCACCATGCACTCCATTCCCTCTTTTCTTTTATTCAGGCGAAGTTAATGAAAGGAAAGAAGTTCCCCAGCTGCTCCTCACCAAGCACGTCCTGGGACTTCAGAATCCGATTAAAAGGGCTTAGGTCCAGGCTGCAGACTCACTCGCGATGTAGCGGAATATTTGCTTTAATTATTTTGATTTGTTTTATTCTCCTCCATTTCCTCTAACATCTTTCTCTCTACAAACTGACAAAATACGTACTTCCCACAAAGTACTCGAAGACCAATTTTGCTCAGCATTTGCATAATTCTCTCATTAGAATAAACTGCCAACAGTTTCAGAAGCCCCTGGCTGACTGAGCTGAAGAGCGCGGTTCATCCCTGCGCCCTGTTCAGACCCGGTCCTGGGCAGCTCGGCATCACTGTCTCCGACAGGGCACCGGGGCCCAAACACCAGCCACCTCCTGAAAACCCTCTTCAGACTCTACAAACACAAACCGGGTTTGAGATTTTTCTTTTATGCAGCCGCTGAGGCTTTCAGGGAGCAAAGTGCACAGTTCCCATGGGCTGGGGAATACATTATTTGCCCCAAGAGCATCCCCGTATCAGTCACTCGAAGAGGAGGGAGCATTTGCAAACCCCTGCTCCCCCTCCCAGATATTCAAGCTGGACCAAACCAAGTCAGAGCTTCAACGCTGACATCACCAGTTTGACCAGACTGGGTCATCGCTAATCCCTAAGAAAAGGATTTTGAGCAGATGGTTCATTAGGAAAACGCAGGCTCCTTGTGCACATGATACATCTGTGAACAGCTTTTGCTTTTCACAGAGTGACAGCCATTAGCAGGAGCGATCTCCCTTTTGCTTTACACAAAGGCGTTTCGGTCTATACGTTGCAGGCTCTTTGCTTTGCTGGAGCCGGTGCTCAGCGGCTTTGCCATACATAATTCAGGACAGGGATGCTGGTGCTGCCTCCGTGGTGGATGCTTTCCAGCATCGCTCGCTGCTGGTGCCAGCAGCGGTGCCATCCCTGCCCACCAGAGCTGCAGCAGCAGCATCCCAGGTGACGGGTGCAGATTCCTGCCGAAACACTTGCTTTGCGTAGCCTGGTTGCTGGAAGGGATGGGGGATATTTCACAACCAAAGCTAAACGCACAGCTTTGACAGCACAGCACCGTTACCCCAGCACCACTGGCTCAGCCCACCAAGCAGCAACTTCTTAACATAGCCATGCTCTCGATGAGAAGGTATTTCCAGCACGTGGATCGAATGCTGTTCAAAGCCAGACGGCCACAAATATTTCCAGCACGGGCAGAAGCTCCCGGCAGCAGCAGGCAGGGCATCCCAGCTGCACCGCAGCACGCACACAGCCCACAGTCACATCCACCGATCTCCCACAGCAATCCGAGGGGTGCTTACAGCACGAACCCCCCTTTCAGCACAGCCTTCGCACCTTCAGCATCCCCCTGATCTGGCAGCACCAGGATAGCAGGAGGCTACGCCGATGCCCTGGCACAAGTGGCAGCCCCATCCCCTGTGGGTACAGGCCATACATGCATGGGATCACAGTCACCTCCAAGGGGAAAAAATACCCTCTGCTTTCGTCTTCTATAAACGCTTGCTTCTTTGCTTCTTGTGGAAAGCGCAATACTTATAGCAAGGTTTTCTTATCAACATTACAAGCCAGCCACGACGCTGATGTAAAGACCGCTTGAAACACCCGGTACAACATAAGAATTGTGTAAGTCCTCTCCTTCAGCATCTCTGATTTCTGTCTCCAGGTGGACAGATTTAAGGCTGAGATAGTCCAAGCAGCACCTTTTCCTACCTGCCAGGAAGAGCTATAAAGCCAGATCCCCTCTTTATTGCAAGAGATCCTCCTCAGAGCTAATAACTACCTTTTGCCTCTACCCCACTGTGAATATTTTAGTGCCACTTAAATTCATTCTTAGCCCTGATTGTGCTGCTGGCACAGGGTTTAGCTTGCTTTGGATAATCACCAGGCAAGTGACATGTTCTGTTCTCATTTTTGTTTGTGAGCTTGACTACCGAAGTAAAATCGTGTCGCTGTCGTGCCTAATGCAGACAGGTTTTGTACAAAAGTGCTTCCCCACAAAGCTCTGCCTGTGGAAGCTCATTTCTAATCCTTTACATCCTCCTCCTCCCTGGGGATGCAGGGCAGCTTTCCGAGCTGATACAGCTAGCGAGGCGGATTTAAATCCCTGCCTCCAGGAGACCCTTCCCTGCTATGCCAGAATTAGGTAGAATAATATCTTTTGACTTTGAAGATACCAGAGCCATCTGCCTGCCAACATCTCTGTCGCAGCGCAGAACTGGGCACCTTGATCTCACCTCCAGTGCCCACCTCCCAGCCCCTGGGCTAACGCTCCCCTGCTAAAGCCACGTTTCTACCCAAATACGGTGTTATAGATGGTAGGAAGATCAGATGGCAAGGAGGAAAAAAAATTCAATTCCCTTGAATATTTAATATTAATTGAGGAAGTGGATGGGAAAGCCGGGTACACTCTGCACAAACACTTAATATGCCAGATGGGTTGGAGTAATTCTAAGCAGTTGTTTAGCAAATGTCTTCAGAAGAAAATGAACACAGGCACAGAGCTGCATAAGTGGCACCCAATAAACACTTCAATCAACATGCATTGAAGACTAGAAAAAAGGCTATTTACAAAGTTTCAGTAGGTAAAAAAGCCACTATGATTTTAATGAGATGAAGGCTAATTAACAAGACAGCAATAGCCGATAGAAAAAGTGGAAAGCACCCATTTGAAAGCATCACTTCCATGTAACTTCATTTTTCTTATAGCATCGGTCTTGAACGGTTTCCACCAGAAAAACTGGCAGGCAGATGTTTTTCACTCATTTAAGCAGTAAGCACCACTGCAATGGTGACAAGGAGGAACCGTCAGATTTAGGCTGCACATCCATGCCCATCCTCAGCGGCACGGGCCACCTGCCCAGCCAGGACAGTCAGACATGAAGCGATGTTCCCACAGCCCCGTGGGCAAACTTATCCTTTCCACAGCAAAAAAGCACACATGGGCTTATACTTCTAATCCAGAGACACATTTCTTCTTTCCGTGGTAGACAACCTGCTTTTTCACAGCCTTCACTTCCTTTGAAACTCAGAGTAAGAAGTGTCAGGTGTCAGAGGACTTAAGTAGGTGCTGAGAAAGAAAAGCGTGTTTCCAGACGGATGGGTTTCCTGCCATTTCACATCATTTTCTGCATTCATCTGTGCAAACAACAGTTGTATTCTTATTACTATTTTGAACCATACTGTTGCCATGCTGAAACGTTACTCCATGGCAGTAGCAGTACTCCTTCCTAAAGAGAAGCCACCCGTGGTGCCAGGAGGCTGATGCTTGTTCTGCTCTCACTAGTTCTAAAAAGCCCACACAAGGAAAAAGTAAATCAGGAAGACTACAAGCCATCAGTAGCTCTTGCCTAGATATTTCTTCAAGCAAAGCATTTGTGCGTCTTCTCTTTAGGGGGTCCTGTCCTCACCATACACCAGGAAAACTTTGTGCCCTGCGTGCTGCCTCGATGAGACAGCTCTGCCCTCACCGTGGGTCGCACCGGGCTGCTCCAGCATTGTAGGAGGACATCATGGTAGCGTTGAAAAACCTCTCAGAGAAACAGCAGAAAGGCAGACTCCCAAAAAAAACCCTCCAGGAAACAAACGAGTCATCTAAATTAGAAGAACAAAACCTACAGGAGCTGTTGCTCAGGCAAAGCTGTGATCTAATCCCCTGAGTCACGGCAGCAGTGCCTGGAAAGCAGCACAGGCTCTGCCTTGCCAGTTCTTCCCTGCTACCACTCGCCCCAGTGACTTCCCAATATCCCAGCAAAGCCCTGGGAGATTCAGCCCCATCCCTCCTACCCTTCTCCCCTAAAATGGGTACTGGCAGCAAGTAAGGCACGTTTTCACAGGGGTGAATCACTGCCTGCATCTTCCCCACATACCCACTGACATCCAGCAAATCACCCCTCTTTCCCCCAGTGCTGTGACACGATGCTACAGGAACGATGCTCCAGCAGCAGCTGCCCACGGGCATTATTATTCGGAAAACGCCAAGTTTCCAGCTGATAGATGCCTATTATTGATTCCAGCATAGAAAAGCTATTCAGTCATCACCAGGATTTGAGTTGGCACCATTAGAAAGAACTGTGAAGACACAGGGAAGTTTGAAGAGAGAAAAACATTAGGTCACAGAGAATGCCCATGGGGTGTCAGCATTTCTGGGAGTTAAGCAGGGTGGAACTTAATCCTTCAAGAAAAGGTTAAAATTAACATCCTGATTAAATTACAGCTCACAGAAATCAGCTCATAGAAAGAGGGCAAAAAAGGAGGATTCGAGTATGAATGGAGCCCTGGGCAAGGCTTGGGTGTACAGCTTACAAGTCTCTAATCTCCAGCTTCTTCCACGAAGGAAACCACACCACCACCCAGCTGCCCTCACTACTGGATCCCCAGCTGGCTGACCGGGCGAGCATCCTCCGAGCTGGGAAATACAGAGAGGAAGAAATGCTCTTGAGCAGATGGAAGCAGAGGAACATGCAAGCATGACGTTACTCTGCTTCCGTAGGCTTTGCTCTTCAGAAGCCTTCTACATTTACTTGTATGTGACAATGTCCGAGTCCAGCACACAGCAAATCTGCCCTGGATTGTGTCAGAGAGACACTTTAGCATTGCAAATTCCCTCGAACAGGGACCATTCTGGCTTTGGTCCGTGTCCATATGGAGCACAGCATCTCACCTTGCACTGAGATGAGAGCGGAGAACAGGGCTCCGAGGGGCTGCTCCAAGCCATCACCATCCTCATCGTCATCCCATGCATTACCCTGCCTCACACGTGGGGATGAGCTCAACACAAGATGATACATTGGCACTATTAGAAGTCCCAGCTCTTTGGAATAATCTGTCTCATTAACTTTAGAAGACTTGTAGAAAACAAATATGACTTCAGCAGAATTAAATCACCTCCTTCTGTGGGACATCAGTTACAGAAAATGCCATCTCGGAGTCTGCAGCAGACCACTCAGCATGAGTCTCGATGAGGGACTGTTACAAGTTTTAATCAGGGATTGTTATGGGATGTGTAATATACAGGATTGCTTTCCAAACAATTTACTCGGGATATTCTAGCAAGGAGCAGCTCTTCAGTGGCATTCATGATCAGAACACAGAACAGGGATGCTGCACAGGAGGGAGGAGGAACAGGGGGAGAGAGAAAGGAATAAAGAGAAGGAGAAATGCTTTAGAGCTGAGCACAGTTATCTATGATGGAAGTAATTAGCACAGGGTTATGATTATCATAGTGAACAGATCATACGGTGGAATCCTTCCACAAAAGCACTCAAGGGCTCACAGTGAAATTTAAAAGCAAATTGCAGTGTGGAAAAAAACAAACAGCTAAACATATAGGCCAAGGAAGAACTGCCAGAGGTTCTAGATATTAAATACGCCCTGTGGAAACAGTCTAAAGGGCTCTGTGTAGTAAATCCTGGAGCAAAACACACCACAAGAATGAAAAATAAGATTAAGAAAGAAAAAAACTGCTTCAGCCTACTTCCCACGGAGCACAAGGGCCAGCACTTGCACTTGGCTTTTTTTCTTTTGCATCATCTCAAAGCCTCTGCTGCGTTTCCCATTGTCTAGACACCTGCACTCGGCATGCAAAACGCAAGCCCTGCTGATGGCAGAGGGGAGATCTGACTTGCATTTCCCACCCCAGTTTGCAGACAGAACTGATGACGCACTCTGCAAGCTGGGGAGGAGACTCGGGGCTTGCTTCCCCTTTTGCTGCACAGACACAGGCTGAAATCCCTCCGATGGTTCTAAGAACGTTCGCGAGTCACCAGGCAAAGCTGTGAGAGGTCCTGAGCCCCGCGGTCCCACATCCTCGTCTCCACTGTGACACACAGGGAAAGCGAACCAGCACCGTACCTGGGGAATCACACAAAACACATCCTCAAGGATACATCTTCCCCTTGCAAGTCAGGCTACAAAACTGGATGGTGCTAACAAGAAATCTGAGATTAACGGGTCTCTGGTGACCCTCAAGGTTGGCTGGCCCCAAACCGCGTGTCCTTTGAGCTCCAAGTTTCCCTCGCCAGGACTAACAGCAGTCAGAGAGCAGAATATCTCCTCTCGGGATGGTGCGAGTGCATGTCCGAATTCCCCATTGATCCTGCTCTTAGCAGTCAGAATTAATGGACTCCATCCAGCAGCCTCTGTGAAGGATGTTCCCTCTTCTGCTCACGGTTTTTAAGAGCAATGCGAGCTGCCATTTAGTCGATGGGAAAATAACTTGGTTTAGTTTCTTCCCCTGTCATTAGTGGGCATCACATTAAGAACATGGCAAATCACTGAGGAGAGGAAGAAACACTTGTGCTAATCAGATTTAAACAGCTGACAGCACCAAATTGGGTTACAGGCAGCAGATAACGGATGGCACTCACTGCCTGACGGAAAACCCCAGCATCCCTCTGGATACATGATTTTCTCACCATCCAAATGCAAAGTCCTCTCCACAGCACCACAAACTCCTGCACACATCTATGAGAGTTTGAGTTAAATACAAATTAATACCAAATTATGAGTCCGTATGCAGAACACGCATACCATAGGCAGCAAACACACATCAGCCTCAAGCGACAGGAGGGGTTCGCAATGCACGATGCTGCCGAGGCAAGAGCTTGTGCCCTGAAAGCACAGCAAGGCAAAGGAGGGAGCAAGAGAACAGGGAGTGAAAGCACTTATCGAGGGTCAGAGGGGACACCCAGGCTCCCCTGGGTGAAGGGAAGCTGCTTCAGCACCTGGGTGATGGAAGGAGAAGAGAAGCACAGAGAAGGGACCTGTCTGTAGCATCACCTCCATCCTTCAACCTCTGCTGGCTCTGCGGACGACACATGCCTGCTCAGCATGGTGCGGTCAGGCTGGTGGCATGGCTCCAGGCTCACGGGAAGGACAGCACCCCAGTCCCACAGGGGTTCAGATTTCCCCACAATTTTAGCACCGTGAGCTTCCACACCCCGGGCACCTCCCTGAGGACAAGTCTCTGCTCCTCATGGCTACCACTGTCATTTTAATCAGCCAGGGGGAGAAAGCAGCGCATCACCTCCAACCTCCGCATCCCCCATCCTCAATCCTCCCCAGCATCCTGGAAGCCCTCACCCGCCCCTGGAAAGCAAATGGGGTGGTGGCAAAGGGCCCATATTGGGCTGAGACAGACACCAGTGGCCTCAGCACCCTGTAGTAACACTGTGGGTGCTGTTGATTACCAGAGATAAGACAAGACACTGGTTACCCAGCCACAGAACACTGACGAGGCGCAAAAAATACGGAGGGAAAAGCAAAGTGGCCTTTATGCAAATCCAGGACATTTGGAATATCCAGCATCACTGGCTTGATGAACTGCCATCCATGAAATAAGAAAAAAAGTTTCTACCTCAGGCTTCTTATTTTGTATGCTCCCTTAGCATCCATCCCTTCCTGCCCCCTCCCCAAAGCAGCCTGTGAGCCCCACTGAGTGGCCCAACCCATCCAGTCGTCTCCCTCTGACCTCTCTGGGACAGCCGTGTCCCGTGCTCCCCCGATAACAGATAGCTCTTAATGCAGCAGGGAAAGCCATAACGAGCTCCCGGCACTGGAAACTGAAGCAAAGTAAAATTGGAGCTCAAAACAAGACACAGTTTGTAACTGCAAGGGTAATTTTCAAACTTAACGAGGACTTTCAGGGGGGTTGCTATCATGCGTCACTCAGACTTGAAATCAAGATGCAGCGTATGCAAGAGCTCAGGCAGAAACGTGGGTTTGGGGCAGTGATGAGGTAAAGCTTTAAATATGAGGTCAGATTCAATAATCAGAGTGATCCCTTCTCATTTCAAAGGCAGACAGCTCCCCTAACCCTGTCATAGCAACCGAGCTTAACAGAGCACAGAACCCCATGAAATTAAACCCGAGCAAGAGTTTCCAAACAGAAATGTTTTAATCTGGTGCAATTTAACACAAACTGCTCTTCTGTGCATATCTGCAGTCCACACGTGTAACCCCCCCGGTGCTGATGTTTTACCAGTCTCGGAAGACTGGAGCATCTCGGAATCCCCTTCCTTGGAAGAGGAAGCACAAAGCCCTGCACATCCCACCTCAACTCACAGACTGCACGTAGCAAGAGCTGGAAGATGTGGCCAGATGTACCAAGCATCCTGAATAATGCAAGATGTGAAATATGGGATTTGCTTTCCAATAGAAAAGTTAGCAGGAATAAAAAAAAAGCATAAAAGTACCACCAGTCCAGCTGCCTGGGAGACAGCATAGACGTATTTTGGCTGATAAAGCCCCAACCCAGCACTGTTCAGAACCGCCACCAGCTCGATTTGAACTTGCAGTAGGAAATCCAGTTGGGCTTTGGCTCTTTGTCCCCCAGGCAAAATGTTGACATCCCAAATGCCACTGAATCACAGCCTCTTCTGCCCCATCCTTTGGGGCAGCCCAGACCCACAGCGAGGCTCCGTCACCTCCCTGGGCTCAGCATCACCCCCTCCTCCGCTTCCCAATGCGCTTCCCAGGCTCAGGGCAACCTCCAGGAGATGTCACGGACTTTGAATTGCTCCTCTGCAACACAGGGCTGTAACTGCACAAGAGTTCCTGATTTATGGGAATAACAGGAAATTAAAGCAATATATCATTTGCGACCTAACAGTATTAGCTATCGTTAATCCCACAAGCAGAAAGCAATGAGAAAAGACGTGGCCGCAGCTGTGCGTATCCAGCCCATAACCCACTGGTTCCTCACAACCCCACCCACTGCATTTACCAGGGGCATTAAATGGACTGGGAAAGATTGTGTGAAAATACAAGTTCTGCAAAACTCTCGCCTGCCCCGCTTTTTTGAGCTTTCGGCCAGCCGGGAGGAGGTATTCCCTGCCAGTGCTGTTATCTGCACTGTCTCAAGAAGGAGACCCGCCTGCGCCAGGGCTGCGGTGCCCGGGTGCTGTACAGAGGCACCATGATTTCCTCACCCCCACACCGGAGAGAACGGAGTGCAAGCTGCAACCGTACAGTCTCCCACTGCTCAGCTAAACCCTCCACACGGGTCAAAAACCCAGGAGTACTTCAGACACCTGATGTCCACCCAGGTCCCAAAGTCCTTTTGATGGCAAAAACCTCAAATCAGTGACTTCAGCCTCCGCTTTCTTGCTCCTGCTCTCCCCGTCAAAGGGGATTAAACAACCGGGCTGTCTACTGTGAACCTTCATGGGGCTGAATCCAAGCACTTTTTCGGAAAGGGGGGGCTCAGGCTGGTCTGCTCTGGGACCCGGCTTGCTCAGAGCACGCTGTGCCAGCGGGAACGCTCTCAGGGGCAAAGAGGCTGCAATGCTGAGCAGGGATGTAACCCAGCCGGCCGCGGGGGCCGTGCTACCCCCCAGCCCCCAAACCAAACCCACCCCCAGGAGCCCAGCACACCCCCACCAGCCAGGCCAGTCGCCCGCACGCTTCTCCAGGCAGCGAACATCAGATTTTTTTGTGCCAACTGCTCCCAGCCCAGGTACTTCCCTGAGGCTTTTTAAGCAATTTGTCCAGTCAGTTCTCTACATATCTTCCCGGTCACTTGGGGACACGAGATTTGCCCAGTTCAGCTCAGTAATACAATTTCCTTTGTTTCCTTTATTCAGGGGATGCAAGTACACTTTATACATTAACCTGAGCCTTTCACCAGCACAATTAATTCAGCAGGCTAGGCTATTCATAGGGCTGTTGTTACTGAAAGATATGCAATACAAGCCAATAAAATAAACAACAACATATGGGATTACAGGGTGGATTGGCAGAATGTAATTAAGTGAACTGGAAACTGGCCAGGATAGTAAAAGGAATTATTTTATTTGGATTTTTTTTTTTTTTGATGGCCAGAAGTGGTCTGGGCTTCGCATCCCTACCCAGCCCCAGGTACGAGCCAGGGGACAGGCCCTGCTTGCTGTGGGAGGGCAGTGAGCCCAGCTGACTCAGCCGGGCTTTTTGCCTAAGCAAAGGGACCCCACTGACCACAACTCCATGGGCTGACTTCTGCTTCATCAACCATCCACATGAAGGAACTTCCCAGAGGAAGAAGTCCATGGATTAGTACCCTAAAAATCTCACCTGAATCCTCATCTTGGCCCTGTACATCACCTCTGACACCCTCCTGCACAGGGCAGAGCATCACCTCCTCACCCCCTTCCCCCTTGGAAGGTCACAGGCAGAGGACTCAAACATTTTGTACATACAGCAGCCAACACAGCTGGACATCAGTCTCATATCAGGTCTCTGGAAGAGCAGAGGGCAGGATCTGTAACTGCTGAGGCAGGTGCTGGCACTCTGATTTTTGCCAATTTTTGCAGACTCAGGCTCCAAGCCCTGTAGGACAATTCCATAGCTCCAGCACATCCCCACCACCAGCCCCTACCTCAGGAGCTGCACCTGGATGAGCTCCTCTTGAGCTGCCCCACAAAAGCAGCCCAGGAGTTCCTCCAGCATCTCCCCAGGCTCAGCCCCACACTCACCTGAAAACCCCGCTGGTGATCAGAGCTCCAGGTCCTTCTTCACACCCCAGAATATATCCCAGCCGAGCCAGGGTGAAAGCTGCTGCCTGCTCCGACCAGGAGAAGAGACCCCCATCCCCCCAAACCAGTTCCTGTGCTCCACCTGGCTTTTATCAAGGGGCAGTTGGTGCCCGATTGGGCTCCTGTGGCTCCACCTTCCCAGTGCAGCCCCACAGGTGCCCCTGCCTGAGGCCTGGGGTTAATTACTCCTTGGAAGACCTTCTCCTTCCAAGATCCCAACACAAGCCTCACTTTCTCTGCCCCAGAGCGATGCTGGACCATGCTGCAGCGCATCTCCACCAGCCCTTTCCCCTTCCTCCATCACCCTGCTCAGCCATCTCATCCCAGAGCTCCATCCTGACCCAAAATACTTCCCATCCTGACCCAAAATACTCCCCACTGCTCCCAGCCCTCCTCCGAGCATCTGCAATAATTCTATCAGGTTGTCCTGTGGGGAGGGAGGAGAAAGCAAACCACCCAAGCTACAACTCGAGAGGCCAAAATGCCCAGAAAATGCTGTTTCTGTGGGAAATAAACAGCTGCGAAGAGCAGTGAGGTCATGGTGAAATGCAGAGCCGGGGAAAACGAACCTCTTCTTGACTTCTTCTGCCTCTAGAGAGCATCGTTGCATTTTCTTCCCAGCAAGAGACAGGAACAGAGGCATCTCCCCACGCTGCGAGCAGAGGCAGAAATGCTGCAGTGGCACACAGCAATCTCACATTCAAACCCCCGCACATCTCTTCTGCGAGCTCTGAGGACCAACAAAGCCTCGCAGAGGAGGTCACTGTACTTTTGGATCCAGCTCCCTTTCCATCAAATGTTCTTCGCTGGCTCACAGCAAAACGCTTCGGGGGAAAGGGCAGTTGTTCCTTCTTGAAGATGGCAAAACAGCCCCGCGCCACACCAGGGTGCAGGCAGGGAACTGAGAGGAAGCTGCCGAAATGGCTGGCAGAGGGAGGAGGAGGAGGAAGGAAAGCCCTTACGTCCATATGCGATGCTCATCAAGGCCCTGTGCAGAAACAGCCCTTGCCCTGGCTCTGGGAAAGAGAAATGGCCCCTGGGGAGAGCTCGGCTGAGCCCAGGCTGCTGGCGGTGCTGCTCGCCCCCTGCCCATGGCCCAGAGCCCGGCTCCCTGTCCCCTGCCCGCAGGACCAGCCCTTCTGCACCCTCTCCATGGGACACAACAGCCACCTCTCCTTTCCGCTCCGCTATTCCCTGTCCACTCGTTCCTCATCCTTCCACTGCCCGCTCCCTGATAAGCCCAACTCGTTATCCAAAATCAATTAAAATATATTTTTAAAGGGGCATCCTTGCTGTTAGGGAGAGAAAGGTCGTTACTGGTCCAATTTGCTGGGGCTGAAATAATTACTTTCTCCCACACAGTGTGAGTCAGGCTGCAGCTACCCAAGCCTTCGACTGCGGAGGTACGAGGCGCTGCCTGATGGTAGCTGAAGAGTGATCTGTTTAGGCTGACGGTCTGATAAGAGGGCAGCAAAAATTTGTGAGAACACGCTGTAACAAGCTGGATTCAGTGAACCACTCACCACTCTGGCAGAGCTGTTCAAAGCAGGCATTTCTTCCATCATTATCTTCTTCAAAGCACGACCAGGTCCGCAGCCTCCCCTGCTTGCAGGGCAGGAGAAGGTGAGTGATGGAGCAGGACCAGCACAGGGGACAGGATGAAACCAGAGTGACAAGGGCGAGGGGAGGCATGTGAAGGGGAAAGTAAAAACACCGCTTTGCATTAGCTCAGCTACTGCAAAAGCATTTAGAAAACTCCCATCTGCACATCCAGCATGTCTCAGGGGAGGACAAGAGCAGGACTTGAGCTTCTCCAGGTCACAGCCACCTGGACAGATGAGAGGGAAGCTGGGCTGAGCAACGTTCTGCATCCAGCAGCTGGCTATCTGTGCAGCCAAGAGCTCAATGCAAACCGTTTCAGTCTGCGCTTATTTGCAGAGGAAAAGAAAAGTATAGCAGCTCTGCAGAACAGTAAATGCCTGTGTTAAGCTTCAAAGCTGCTCCTCAAACTGTCCCCCTGCACACTGTACCCCGGGCATTTTCCCGACGTGTCTCGCACAGAGCAAGCCAGGCTGTAGCTCAGCGGTCGGACGCTTCGGGGCAGAGGTTTGGGGTGAGCTCTCACCCGGCCTCACCACCTGTCACCCTGCAGAAGGGAGCTGGGATCCTTTGGGGACAATAAGCCAGCTCAAACAGCACCTCCCTTGGTCTTCACTGCTCCAGGCGAGTAGCTGAGCCCAATCTCACACCATTTCTGTAGCACCGGCAGCAATTTTTTCCCCTGAATGGGTTAAGCATCCTCCAAAATCACCGTGGGGCTCCAGGAGTGGAAATTACTTGGAGCACGCCTGAGTGAGCCCTCTGCTGCAGGTACATTTTGGAGAGCATCTTCCCAGCCCCTGGAGGGAAGGCACCTGCAGCGAGCAGGTTGGGACCGCAGGACTGCCCGGGCAACCGGAGCCTTCCCGGTAATGAAAATCTACTCCCCAAGACCTTTGAATACTTGGAAAATATTCAGCTCAAATTGAGAGCTGCTGTCTCTCACACACGGCCATCCAGCAAGACACAGAGCTCACAGGTTTCACACCGCAGCTCTTCAGTGTCTCTCCCTGCTCTCTTCCCCTGCAATCCGCTGAGCAGGTTTCTTCGCCAGCTGAGATCTCAATCGCTGTGTAAACCCTGGCCGCGAGTGGGGAAGTCACGGTCCTCCTGCCACCATGCGAGCACTTCTCCTCTAGGATGATTAAAGGTTTGCTTCAGGGGCCCTGGGCATGGAAGAAAGGAGTAGCTCTGGGTTTTGGCCACCAGCTTTCCTTTCTTCTGGGGTTTTATTTGCTTTCACTTCTCCCCAGAGCCCTGTTGTCTCCCTCTACCCTGCTGTTGAAGCAGATGATCCATTACCCTGGTCCCAAAGATGACAGTCCTGCCAGCACCTCCATCACCAGCCTCCCCTTCCATGGACGCAGCACTTGTTCACTTCACTCTTCCCCATCACTCTTCAATTATAATGTGGCAAAGGAGCAAACACCTTTTTTTTTTCCTTTTCCCAGATGCTTTTTTTTTTTTTTCCTAAGAATGCCACATTTTTGGCCTGATATTGTAAATTGTCAACGACTTCGAAGGCACTGCTGACAGCACCCAGTGCCCAGGACACCGGCAAGGCAGAGGGACCTGGACAGGCTGGAGAGG
>NW_009616730.1:0-1496 GCF_000690535.1 Cariama cristata
ACCCAGAAAGAGTAGAAGCTATAACTAAGCTCCCACAGCTGATCCCCAAGAAACAGTTACAAGGATTCCTCAAAGCTATGGGATTTTGTTGGCTGTGGACCCGTGAGTTAGGAGAATTAATGAAGTCCCTGACAGAAGTAGAATCTATAACATGGGACCCGGAGACAGAAAAATCTTTTAGAGCAATAAAAGGTGCCCTAGCATCTGGTCCTGGTCTTGGGCTCCCAGTTTATACAAAACTTTTCAGTTTATATGTGCATGATGAAAGGGGATAGCCAGTGGGGTGATAACACAAAAATTGCGACCCCACCAGAGAGTGGTTGCATACTACTCAGCACAACCAGATCCTGTTGCAGCAGGATCACCAACCTGTATAAAATCAGTAGCAGCTGCAGCAACAACGTTAGAGAAAAGTCATCCCCTCATTCTTGGACACCCAGTAACAGTTCATGTCCCACACAAAGTGGAAACATTGCTGAAACAATATGTGATATAGGCATTATCTCCACAACGGGCACACAGCTATGAACTAATCCTTCTAATGGTGGATAATGTAAACTTGAAAATGCTCAATCTTCTGAAACCCTAATGCCTTTGCCTGTTGGTGGAAAAGAGTATCACCAGTGTCAGCAGGTGATACACATCTGAAGTAAACTGCAAACCGATTTAGCTGATGTTCCTTTGCATAACCCAGACTTAGTTCTATTTGTAGACAGCCCATCCTACTCCCTGCACAGACAACGACGGACTGGATATGCAGTAGTCAACCAAGGACTGGTCATAGAGGCTGCACCTCTCCCATCAAGGATAAGCAGACAAGGAACAGAGCTGATAGCCCTGATGTGTGTAGCACATCTGGGAAATGAAAATGGGTCAACATCTCTACAGACTCTTGGTATGCCTTTGGGGTATGCCATGCAACAGGTACGTTGTGGAAAGAACAGGAATTTTTCACATCATCAGGAAAGAAAGTACCAAATGCAGAAGAAATACACCGTCTGCTGGAACCAGTCCAGCTGCTCAAAGCAATTGCTGTGGTACATTGTCCGGTCCATATAAAGGACACTACAGAAATCAGTAAAGGGAATGATTTAGCTGACACAGCCATAAAGGCTGCAGCCCGTCCTTGAAGGAATATATGGTCACAGTTTCAACAATAAAACAGAGTGAATGGCCAGATTTAACTGAGCCCAAAACCATGTATAGGAGTTTTTCTTTCAGTTAAGTTTCTTCTAAGTAACTGCACTTTCTGAAAGTACAGCTATGTGTTTTTCAGACAGTGTTTGCTTTTCAGACTTGATAACGCTCGATGTCTATAGTTGCTACTGAAGTATCAGTAGGATTGGTATGCAGAAAGGCCCAAGTTTATACTTATCCCCATGAGAACCAAGGCCACTGCTGGCCCCCCTTTTGTTAAGTGAGTAACAAGTTGTAAAAGGGTCGCACCTGCGGAAGAGTGCAGACGGGACAGGTGACCAAAAACTGACCAGCGAGGT
>NW_009616730.1:1745-6839 GCF_000690535.1 Cariama cristata
AATTCCCTGACCATCATCCAGAACCTCAGTATCGGTTTTATATACATTTCCTTTTATTTCCATTATTAGTAGTATTAGTATTTATATCATTATACTTTTTTCCGTTACTATCATTTTATTAAAGTAATTTTAATTTCCAACCCACAAGTCTCTCTCCCTTTTCTCCATCCTTTTCCCTTCCAGGAGGAGGGAGGACGTTAACAGAGAGCGTCTGCCACCTGTTTTAAACAGTGACAATGAGAAAGACTGTTCAGCAGAAGAAAAGGAACAATGGGAAGAATAGGAAGCTGTAAGAGATCGAAAGACTTAGTGTCTGTGGATGACTCAAACATTGTTGCAAAACAAGTTCTGCCCAGCAACAAGAAGGGTAGTAACAGAGGACAGGGGGTGAGGAGATGTGCTGGAGGGTGCAAAGTTCTGTGTTCTGACAGGGTCAGTATGCAGTGTATGGCCACAGGTCGTACAGAGTTAATTTTGAGGAAGGGGCTTACGACCGCGCGAAAGGACCCCTCGTGACCCACCCCCAGCGGCGCCTGCGCAGAAGATCAAGAGTTACGTAAGTCCTGGAGGGGCGTGGCTGGCGCGATCGAAAGGCGGGAATTTAGACTATGGAGGGCACAATTCCATGGAGCTATGGGTGCGATCCCACCACTGGAGGGTTAGTGTCTCTGTTGTTGGTGGATCCAAGGGTGGTGATATCTCTCTATCGTCTTGTTTTTCTTTCTCTTTCCTCTCTTCCCCTTTTCTTCTGATAAATATCTCAATAGAACCCACGCTGCCTACCATTACGCTTTTCAAGTTCCAGTTGCTTCTACCCTGAATAAGATGTTTGACCGATCGTTCGGTGTCATTTCACCTTAATTTAGCCCAAGGGAATCACAAAACCACCTCAACCCCCTGAGTTGCCTAATCCAGGTCATAACAGAAGCAAAACAAAAAGACAATGAGATATGGTTAATTAGGGGAAAACCTATACTACTGAAGAAATATGTAATTGTGGTAGCTAGGGGATTCCAAGACAAAGTATGTGGTGGGGCAGAAGCAGCAGTAAATCAAATACAGATGATATGGTCAGTGCCAGGAATCTACACTGCTGCAAAAAGAATTACCAGTAGTTGCCCAACTTGACAGAAATTCTCAAATAATAAGCCTAATTCAGAATTGGGAGGGCAACCATGGGCTTATTTCCCTTTCCAAAGATTGCAGACAGATTATGCAGACATGCCATCTGCCTTTGGATACAGACACCTACTAGTAATAACATCGGTCAGGATGGGTAGAGGCTTTCCCGACAAGAAAGGCTGACACAGGAGGGGTGGTAAAAGCCTTGCTTAAGGAAGTTATCCCTAGATATGGAGTTCCAGAGTCAATTCAGTCAGGTAGGGGTGCCTATTTCACAGCAAATACAATCAACCAGCTGTACAAATTATTAGGAATAATTAGGAAGCTGCACCCCCCTTACCTACCAAAGTGTTCAGGACAGGTAGAAAGAATGAGCAGAACCTTGAAAGAAAGAATGGTTGAAATATGCACACACACTGGCCTCAAATGGCTGGAAACATTGAACTTAGCTCTATGGGATGTCCAAAATGCTCCACAACAACCCACAGGGCTAACACCAGCTGAAATTCTTTTTGGGAGACATTTAGTTATACCAGGGACTTACATCCCAGTTAAGACCAGCTTATTGAGTGGAGACGAACAATATACACAATATGTGATACACATTGAACAGGGGTTTGAGGAAAAAAGGAAGTAACACGGTCAAAGCCCGAGACATTTGTCTTGACACTGAACAAAATGTTTGTGACTTTGAAATAGATCCTGAAGAGGTCCTTGGAACTGTACTTGTGTATATTGGAAAGGGACGTGTTTGTATGAAATACTTTGTAATCTTATATTTGTAGATAACATTACTGAAGAGACAATCACTCAAATATTTGTATTTGTAACTTTACTAACATTGTAGGATGCGATTTTAATTATTCACTTCCTGTAACATCTTATCAGCTGTTATGGTCCAGTTATACCCTAGTTAAAATGTACTTCCTACCCCCATCAGAATGAATCCTGCATTAATGAGGAAACTACTAAAACACGAGGATTTATATCAACTCTTAGAAAATGCCTGAAATAATGGACAAAAAACCCTAATCACAGTCCATCTTGATGTGGAAGAATTATTTCAGATCATGGAAAGGGTAAAAAAAGGTTGGAGAACACCGATGGTGGGAAAGACTCTTCGGGTGGCCACCAACAGTTACAGGAATACTTAAGTATGTACTCCACCCAGTAGTAACTTTGTTAGCTCTGACTATATTATGCCTGTTACTTGTAATAACATTGTATGTGCGATTATGATTAATACAGTGACTTTATGAGTTCTTTTTGACAGATTAGCATGAATGCTTAATAAAATTAAAGGGAGGACTGTTGCAGAATAAGTTTAACCAACCTGACTTCTTAATCATACTCTATTCTTTTAAATATAGTCTTTTGTCTGAATAACTTCACTCAGCATCAGTTAGCAGGAGAAGGAATTACAGACTGCATGTCCTAAACTCACCCATGACCTGTTTGCTTGGCTATGGGAGGCATTGAAGAAGACAAGGAGCAAACTTTGTCAGCAGAAGCTGCAACCCATCTAGATAAAACAACAAATGTCCTGCCAGGAGTTCAGAGGCAGAAAACCAAAGAGAAACAATTAAGCCCCCAGACCACGTATTACCATTGGACCAAGAGGCACATGGGCAGTGCATGAATAAAATTACCTTTGGGCCAAAAGGCTTGTGAAGGGTGCATGGAGAGGGAATGCATAGATTGTAAGGGTTTAAAATGCCAGGAATTTTTTCATGGTCCCTCCCTTGAAGGCATCCAGTTCGAGCTGTCATTCTGCTGTACCATCCAAATAAATTAATTCTTTTTCTAAGATCGGACATCTGAGACTCTGCTGCAGGAAACCTAGGGCAAAGAGATTTCTTTAAGACAGGTTACTGCTGCACTTGCACTGCTTCTTGTGAGGCTTGTCCTTCATTGTTTCTAGTTGTTCCTGGTATAGCACTTCCTATAACGTGTCTCTATAATCATGGGCTCCAACAATTTAAAGGTGTATCCATTACTGTTTCAAGGCCTGGTTCCGTAGGTTTTAATATGGCAATCAACTCCTCCTCTTGCTCCAGTGTGGACTTATTCATGAAACACACTACCTTCAGACTTGAGCCTCTCTGAGCAGCAATCCATGATGATCCAGGATGATGGGCA
This sequence comes from Cariama cristata, assembly GCF_000690535.1. NCBI lineage: Eukaryota > Metazoa > Chordata > Aves > Cariamiformes > Cariamidae > Cariama > Cariama cristata. The sequence goes on from NW_009616730.1 coordinate 5,007, forward strand.
TAATTTCAACCAATCCATAGAAAGCACCTGCTCCTTACATTGATCACCACAGCCATGCCTCACAACATCTTCTTAACTGATCATTAATTAAGTCCAGGAGGAGGTACATTTCAGTTCTCCTTTCTTCTGCCTGTTGATTTTTAACGTTGAATCTAGAGCTCCTTATTGGAACTTATTTACTTATTGGCAAAATAAAATTAACGTCTTCACACACTTGGTCCTATTCAATATTTAACTGAATCTAGGAGAATATACAGACACAGTGGTACCTTCACAGACAAGGGCTGAGGAATGGGATCCCCAGTTTTTCCCTTTCTCATTTCACTTCTGAGTAAACTCCACGCAAAAAGGTCCAAGTCTTACCTAGCACAAATTATCTCAAGATCTGAGGGTTTAACTGTTATTTCTGTGTTTCCCAGGCACAGATGCTGGAGATGGCAGGGATGTATGCTGAGGTCCACACCTTCAGTAGGCAGGAAGCTTCCCAGCCACTGTGAAACTTTTAGTTTGGCTCAGATTTGTCCATCTCTGTTCTAGATCCCTTTCTCAAAGTATCTTGCTGCCAGTCAAAGGTTCTTCTTTCAAATATAATCAATAACAAAAAGCTGTGGGCCCCAGCCCACATCTCTCTGGAAACCACTCCCCAAACCTCACTGGGAAAGTGGTTACAGATGATGCACTGTTGAGAATGTGCAAATATTTTTGCTGTCTGAGTCAGGAGACGGTTCTGAAATGTGCTTTTGTTATAAATCTCAGTGTTTGGTACTTAAGGGGTATCTTTAGGTCTGAGGTAAGGGACAAGTGTAACCCTGGAAAGGTGCCCACTAGGAAAAATTTGAAGAAGACTGATATACTTTCATTAGTGTGTCTGGTCTTGCTGGTTAAATATTGGGTAAGCAATTTCTGTAATGTTTGCTGCATTTTCCTTATTGATAAAATGGCAGTGAGATGCTGTCACAATTATATGCTACAGAGCCTTTTAAAGAAAGGTAATTGTCTAGCCAAGTGCCCTGGTTTGGCTAAAACAGGACCATTTCTCCTTTCAGATTCCTGTCAGAATCTTTTATTTCTTTCAGTTAAGTGTTCTCAGTAACTGCCCTGTCTGAAGCTGACTACAGGTTTCAGGCAGTGCCTGCTGTCAGAGCTGATGGCGGTTCACGTCTGTAGGTGTTGCTGGGGCAGGAGAGGGATTGTTATGCAGAAAGGCCCACGGGTGTGTGCTTGTTCCTTGCGGGCTCTCTTGGGCTCTGCTGGACTCCTCGTGGGGGGAAGGTGGAGGAGGGGTCGCACCCCCAGAAGCTGCACAGGTGACCCAGGCCTGACCAATGCACTATTCCATCCCACCCATGGGAATACTTGGTATAAAGCTCGGGGATCATGGAGGTCAGCCCTCTCTTTGCCCCATGACCGGCATCCTAGTGGGACTCGGCTCGCTCCCGATCCTGACCATGCACCCCTCAGTCCGGTTTCCCGCCTACTGTGGAGCCGAGTTCTGGGAGGTCCAGGTGCCCGTCCTGCCCTGTGAGCACTGCGAGCTGCCGCGTCGTGGCACGTGGTCCTGTGGTCATCATTGGGAAGGGCAATATCGGTTTTGTATATTCTATTTCTGTTTCTACTATTAGTAGTATTATTTTTAATATTATTCATACTCTTTTTCGTTGTTACTGCCTTATTAAAGTTTGTTTTAACTTTCCAACCCGTAAAGTCTCTCTCCCTTTTCTCCTCTCCTTCCCCTTCTGGGAAAGGAAGGGGTTAATAGAGAGCACCTGCCATCCACTTTAAGTGCCGACCCAGCCTTAAACAGTGACAGCAAGTACAAATGCATACTGTACA
>NW_009616730.1:6870-7622 GCF_000690535.1 Cariama cristata
TCTTTCCCTTTGTTCTATTCAAAGCAGCTTTACAAAATGGTGATAGACGCTGGACTTCTTACTGTCCTAAGGAAGCCCACAAAACAACTTTTCAGTCTGTCAGACAAGAATCAGAAAGAAGAGATGACTGTTTAGACTCTCCATAATGTCTGTTGTCTGTTGATTGAATTGTTCCCCTCTTTCCCAGTTGTGTTGTCATATCACCCTTCCTCAGAACAGTGGATCCATGTCTTAGTACTTCACAGCATAACACACTGCTAAGAAAGCTAGCTCTTGAAATGCAGAAATCTGTAAGGGAGAAGAACGGGTCACACTGCTCCATAACAATATGTTTAAAAAACCTTGTTAAATGTCTCTGATCATTATCTCCAGTAGTAATACTGTCCAAACATGTGGAAGTATATTTGTAACAACCTGAAACAAACAGATGTTTCTTGAAAAAATTGTTAAAAATTAATCAGTGCTTCAAATGATGGCCATTAATGTCAAGATTAATGTAGGTCAAGGCCTGAAAGAAATACAGCAAAACCAGAATCTAGGGCAGTTGTAGGAGACTATTTAATTCCTAATTCCTAGGAAAGCATAAAGGGCACAGTTTTTTTGCTCAAAAGCAAAATATTCCAGGACTGGGTGCTATAACTCCCTGAAATTTAAGCTAAATGTGGATTTTTATTTTTTTTAACCTCCTTAGGGAGACTTTCCTAGGTGCCATTGTCCACACTCATCATTCAACGGTCACTGTTTTCCATACA
>NW_009616730.1:7653-64816 GCF_000690535.1 Cariama cristata
AGAAGCATGTGCTGGAGTACGTAGCTTTTGCCACTCTGGATCAGCTCTTTCTGGTGGTGGTGGGGTATTTTAGTAAGGTATTTTATTTCACCTTGTTACTGATATTCTTTTCTGTAGGATTTGGAGATCGCATTTCCTCCAGGAAATACAGACAGTCAGAATATTTAGACACTTTCTGTGTCATAGAGAGGGTTAGTTACATGCTTCAGAAGCCATGTAGGGAGAATACCCAGCATAGTCAAATATATCTTTAGAACAGGTTGAAAAGTACAGAAAAAAACAAAATGAAACAAAACAAAACAAACCCAAAAATACTTAACAAAGAAATAAAAAATTACTTTCAGGACATTTTTCAACTCTCTCCTGTAATTGAAACATTATTAAAACTCGATTTATCCTTTTTAATAAAAATAGCAACCTTCCTAGCAAAAGATGAAGTTGTATCTAAACAGTGTCGGTGTTTATACAGACTACTTTTTAAGGCTGTGATTATGACAGTCTCCTAGACTTGGTATTTGATATTCTTCGAGGTTGGTGTTTGTTGATGAATCATTCATTACAAAGATTTTTAGAGAAGTTCTTAGGATTGTTAAATGTCGTATAGCATTGTCTTTGATCCTTGTTATAATAAAATATTTAGCTATAAAACACAGTGAAAAATATGCTGTGCTCTTATTTTGCTCCAATTGTCTATTGGAAGAGTCAAACTTTGCATTTAGTTTTCCCTAAAATTCTAATATCATGACATGAGACTCTCATATGATGGTGGAAAAGATCATGGAATATCAGGTCTTATGGTACTCTGTAAACACCTTATCTGAATAAAACACATTTAATCCTAATACCAATCTGTTTTACCATCCAAATTTTTGCTAGCTTTCCTACCATACTTCTGATTGGTCTTTTGCTATAAATTTAAAATGCCAATACACATATCCTAACAGATATCAGAATCATATCTGGGAAAATAGCAATGTTTCATAACTACCTTGAATATTTCTCTTGAAGGCTATTAGGACTATGTAGAAATTAGTATACCTTCCATACTTTTAGGAAAAATTAAGATCAACAGCAATAATATTTGAGATACTATTTTTTCCTGTAGTTTTCATTAGGGTTGAATAAAAATATACAGGTATATTGAAAAAAAAAAAAAAAAAAAAAAAGGCTTGTAACCTAACACACATGTGCTCTGGAGTATGGAAGTTTTGCAGCAAAGCTCCTGTCTTTGATATTTGTCTTGGTTTTTCACTAAAAGCTCAGAAATATTATAATGATTGTTTCTCAAAAAATCTTTGAGTCTGTAAAAAGTAATTGCCACTTTTATATACTTCATTTGCAAGCTTCTTAGTGAGGCTTCAATGAGCTTAGCTTCATGTTCAAAGACAGTACTTTAAAGTTGTTAGGACAAAGAGTTGTCTTTGCCATATTTCTAAGGTCCCAAAAGCTAGCCAGGTAAAATAATTTCGTAACTTTAACCCCACAACATATATAAAATTTGTGCTCAAGACTGAGAAACAGCAACATTTCTTTAACTAGCAATATCTTCATGATATGGTAGAATCTTTCGCCATTAAATACAACCAGCTAAAAGGAGACACTGAACAAAGTAGTAAGCATAGCTATTCATGGAAAACTATTCTAGGTCTGTTATTAAGGAGTGGCTCCCTTTGTGGATGATATTGGGGCAAAGGCAGGGCACAGGGCAGCATGGATGTAACTTCAGAAAATGTTTATTCTTAAATAACCTAATTTTTATTCCAGAATATAATGTCCAAAAAAGGAAGTTATCTGGACTAAATCATAGAATCATAGAATCATTATGGTTGGAAGACACCTCAAAGATGATCAAGTCTAGCTGTATACCCAACGCCATCATGCCCACTAAATCCACTAAACCATGTCTTGAAGTACCACATCCAAACGTTTTTTGAACACCTCCAGGGATGGTGAGTCCACCACCTCCCTGAGGAGTCTGTTCCAGTGCTTAATAGCAAGCCTACCTATTTTTGCTAAAAGCTTGAAAAGTTGTGGAGGATTTGGCCTTTGTAATATGCACAGGCTGGCCTTGTTGGTGTTGTTTTACAAGATATGGCTTCAAATTAATATTTCTTCAATTGTCTCTTTGTTTCGGCTGTACTTTCTGTGCCCTGCTATAAGCTATGCATGTGGGAATGTGCTATATCTAATGGGTTTCATAATTTTTGTGGGATAAAGAGCTAATATTGGAAGAGAAAGAAAACTCAGGATGTAAGTATGTAAGTCTTACATGTATCTGCCTTTTACATTGCGGGAAACTGACCCTCAGAACTTTCGCCTGAGAGGCTTGGGTATGGAAAGACAGTGCTCTAGATCATTCAGGGTGTTTTAACCGGAGTTTTGAGGATCCTTCTCAATAGACTGTTCTGCCAATTGTCCAGTTTTGTTAGATCTCTGCAGTCAGGATTCAGTTTTATTGCAGTTTTTCTTTGTCCTGAGGACACTGTCATGAATCACAGCCCTGATAGTTGCTAGGCTGTTACTTTACAATACAGGATTATGACATAAGAGAAGTCCCAATTAACAGACCTTCCCAGCTTAAAGAACCTGTCTTTTTCAGAGTTAAGGGGGACTAGCACAGAAAGCATAGATAACAAGATTTTCTCTCTCTAGAAATCATTCTCCTGAAAATGCAGATATTGGTAGTTTTATTTCTAACATAGACAAAGCCTTATTTATCATGAAATGTACAGCAACCAATTATTCTCCTGGGAACATTCCATTTACTTTGATGAAGCTACACTGACTTATACTAGTAAAAAATCTGTTTTATCATAGATTTAGTAAATGATAGCACAATTAGTGATCCAAATAAAAAGCAAATTATAGAGAACACATTACCAAGAAGCTGAAAATGTCGAAAGGCATGTGCAAATACTTGCTGTTGATGACATTAAGATGCACACACAGCAACATAAGCAAATTTTCTGTTGTGTTACATTTCATGTTAACAGTGAAAAAATATCCCAGTTCATGGCAAAGTCAGTATGGAGTGTTGCTGATCTGCAGTTAAAACCATGTATCAAATGGTTTACCAGAAAATGCATACAAGGCACTTGTACTGCATAGACTTAAAAATGGAAGGTTATTTGTAGAAGACAACATATTTCAGAAAGGGTCAGTGCTGTTTTTTCATAATTGTTCCTTATGTACCAAAATTAACTGTAGTTTTAGGAAACTAAATACCCATATTGCTGTAAAACATAACGTGCATTGAACAATGGAATTACGGCATGCGGTCTTCATTGTTTTAGTACAATATATTTAGTGTACCATAAATATATGGTACACCTTAAGCAATGTGTTTCTTCTACTTGGCAATTGAAAGAATTCTTATATTTACTATGGAACACAAGTACTGTACTTACGCATTGCTATCACTTTGTTAACTGGTGCAGTAGGGATTTGCTTACTGTGCTGAATCTCTCCTGTCTAAATGCGCATGCTGTAGTTCTACCAACAGTAAAACATGGCGATGTCATGGTGTAATTATACATGTCATACAACAAATCTGTAGTCTGCATTAAACAGAATTGTACATGTGTCGCCTAAGTTCACTTGCATCCTGATCTAGAAAGGAAAGAAGCATCTACAAATATGTAAGTATACAATTACCTCACACAAAACCAGGCACTGCTACTAGAGGGCCCACAGACCTTTAGACACCTACTAAATCCAGCTTGATTTGCCCATGAAGTGGAAAATCAAGCACATTGTGGTGGTAATAGCTTTTGACTTTGTAGCAATGTAATAGCTTTTATCCTAGTAATAAGAGTGGTCAGGTCATAAGGTTAAAACTTCATGCTATCCATGGAAATTGCTCTTTTCACGGAAAGAAATTTCATCTTCTGTATGAGTAAGGTTAATATTATTTGTTGGCACAAGATGCAGGAAATAGAGGTTTTCTGGCTCTTTGTGTAATTTTCATGCCACAACAAGAAATTTCCGTCTAGAGAGCTTGTTCCTGATTTCACTTATGCTGGGATTCAGGTGAAAAGAATGGCATCACAGCAGGAAAGAATCAGTCTGGCATGTGACTATTGCCTATGTCAATGTCTGATGATTCATTTGAATATATAGTTTGTTTGGAATCACAATGTTTCTCAGCGTGATACTGACTTTGTCTACAGAAATCCCTGATATGAGAGACCTATAATGACAGCAGACAGTTTAGGACCTGCACTTAATCTGGCATACATGTATGTAGCAGACCTGTGCCATGGCTGGTCAAAATTTCTTATATCATAATGATAGAGTAGAAATCTCCTATTTTGTGACATGCATCCTTTACAAACATTTATCTTCTCAATGGCTTTTTTGTCCTCTTGGAGAAATACACTTCCTTCACTTAAACCCAGGATGATGGGAGATACCACTTCTAAACAGAGGACTGAGCTGAAGAGCAAAATATATTTTAGTACTAGCTCCACAATGAGACCTCAGTTCTCAGTCTGAGATTTTATGTGTGCAAAATGTGGAGAATCAGCCTGTTGTCCTTTATTGTAAAGCATTTTAAGAAAGGTACAGGGGAAGTGAATGTTTGGACATAATAATAAAGTTTGGACATAAAACATTATTACTAGCTAACCTGCTTTGTGATCTTGGGAAGCTCATCTATCTTTCTGTGCTTCTTTTCTAGTTCTCAGTCTTCTCGGCACGTTCTGTTATTTCTCCAGGGCAGGTTTTCACTCATATCGTGCTTAAGAAGAGTCTTTTGGACATTGCAAGTTCTATCGTGCCAGGAATAACAAAGTCATTTGGTAAACATTTACATTGTTTTCCTGTTGGCACATCCAAGATGCCCTCTACACTTCCTACAAAACGTATATGCAAGGAATCTCCGTCTATGGTAAAAGACTCTGAGAATATCAGGATAAAGTAGAATTCAACTGCTTGACTACATTCCTGGGAAATGACTGAAAGTGACAGAGTGTCTTCCCAGAAGCAAGTCTTTTTTGAATTATTTCTGGCTGCTTGTGAGATAGGTTCCTCATTAATAAATTAATGGCTACAGTGTCACAAATATATACGAAGTTGTCCATGTAAATGTGGAAGATGTGTGCCTACCTCCACAGTTGCTATGGTTGGTGTGCTGACATCCAACTGTATCAAATATTTAAATTTTGTGAGGAACTGGACTGAGGTTTGTACCTAGACTTCAGGAAAGTGGACAATAAGGAAACTGCAGTGAAAGTGATGCAAAGTGACTTTCTGGTTACTTATTCTAAATGGAGTTGCTTGATGCCTCCACTCTACACCTGTATGATCAATGTTACAGATGACAGTACTCAGGTACCTCCACATGCATTCCATTTTTAATTTTTTTCTGTAGCCTAATATGTGGTCTATATAATGTTGCTAGCAAATCCATTGGAAGATTTTTTCCTATCCCCTCTCCCTTCCTCTTGCAAATGCATGATGCATCACACACTAACAAAATAAAGTCTTCCCTTCACTTGCTAATTTGCAAGGAATGGTGCCATTGTGTTCATCATAAAATATTCTCCTAACCTTAGGGGAAGACTGTTCAGAACAAAATGTGTATTTGGGTGTCCTTGGAGAGATGAAGCGTTAGTATCTCAGCAGGAGATCATTTTCATTATTTCAAACAAGAGCCCAATTTCTCACTGCTTCTTGTTCAGTGAGCCATTTCCATCTCAGGGTTAGCAGGAGCTCATTTTCATTATTTCAAACAACTGAAGAGCCCAATTTCTCACTGCTTCTCGTTCAGTGAGCCATTTCCATCTCAGGGTTTGAATATCAATGCCTCTAAATGGTGATGTTTCCATACCCTCTCCAAGAGATGACAGTTGCAGCACATGTGCTCCTGAGATTGGCATTCATGAAGCTGTAATGTACTTTAACAGGAAGAAATTAATTATGTGACTCTTATGACCTGTGGATAGTTCCCACAAATCTTTCCTTCAGCTTGTTTAAATACCTGACTTTTTCTATTTCATCACAACATTGTTGCCCAAACAAGTTGGTTTTCTCTTGACTGATAGATGTATTTCTATACAAAGTCATATGTGAGGATCTGTTTAGAGCTGACTAACCTCCAGTACCACCTGCTTTCTTTGGGGGAACACTTCTTCTTGAGGTTTAGGCTCAAAATGTATCTTCACTTGGACCAGAAATGGAGATCATGTTGTACATGAATCTGTTCATCTTTGCACTCTTTTATGAGTGGAAAAGACTTCTCGCTGCTGCTGAAGAAACTGCCTTAGTTCAGCCATCATTTCTTCTTAATTTATGCCAGTGACTTCTTGAATCTGCCTCTCACCTGAACTGCAGCATAGAGTTCCATGAGGTTTCACTGAAACACACGAGTTGACACTTGAAACTGATGTGAAGCCTCGTGAAGAGCTTTGCTGGATATCTAGATCTGGGAAAACAAGGAAAGCACAGAGGGAGATGCTGTATTCTAAGAGGAATGTAAATGTCTCTTATGGTTAGCGGGGTGTTAGACTGAGGTGAAAGAGGTAATAGCAAACAAAATCACAATGACAAGCAATCATTGGCCTACAGGGGGAAGTGATTAAAGCCAGTAAGGAACTGATTATGTAGATAGTGGAAAGTGCTTAAAGAGTTACAACATTGCTTCATAATAACATGTTTTAAGGACTCAAAGAAACCATTACGAAAAGGAGGTATGTTTCTGAGGGCAGTGTACATTTGTTAATAAAAATATATTTCTGTAGTATGAAGTAAAAAAGTCAGATTCACACTGTCTTGCAGAGAATTCTATTGATTTACATTACCTGAGGCATTGCCCTTCTGCAAGGCCAGGCTGGATGGGGCTTTGAGCAACCTAGTCTAGTGGAAGGTGTCCCTATCCATGGCAGGGATGTCGGAACTAGGTGATCTTTAAGGTCTCTTCCAACCCAAATCGTTCTATGATTCTATGATCATGAAGCCACTGAACACAGTGAATTTACTTACATTTCACACCAGCAAAATAATGAAAGTCAGTATAAAACCTTCCCCATTCTCTTAGGCCTTGGTTATCTCACTTTAATTAGCTAACCTCTATCAGCTCTTATGCAAACATACTTTGTTTCATTGGTGAATATCCTTCTGCAGTGAAGTATATATGTACCACCAAGTGATTTAAAGGACAGTAAAATAAACCACTCTTTTAGTGATGTAGGTGGGGCAACACAGAAATTCATTCCATTTTATTGTATCAGCATAAATTCATGTCCCCTTTACATAAATAGAGTTTTCCCCTGCTGAAAAGATCTAGACATATCAATAATTACAGTTAAGAATACAGAGTATGTTTTGCATAGGTTAAGGAAAATAATTTGAAAATCACTTGCTCTGTTAAATCATCAACATTGTGTCTATAATCTTAGTAAAAACAGGATGCACCCCAGCAGCATGAATCAAAGGCAGTGAACTGGAATCAAAGCCAGGCAGTGGAGAAAGCCTTCTTGTCATCACAGTGTGAAAGAAGCTCAGACCAGAACTTTCATCATGCTGGAAGCAAACATTAGGGTTGAAACCAAACTAGCCCTTCTCAGGTTCAATACTGTTGTCTTTTATCCTGTAAATAGTGTTCAGTGACAGGTTGTATCTTAACAGTGTCAAAGCTTTGACAAAGAGTAAATGTGAGATTTTAGCTTGTAACTTCAGTAGAAAAGAACAACTCAGAAGGAGAATGAAAGTGTTCTATTTTATCTTACAGACTGATTTTCTTCTGAGTTTGGGGAAATTTGCTTGTAGGGCACAGTCTTTAGAAGTGGGCCATGTTTTCACCCCAATTTTTTCTTCTGACAGATAGAGACTCTGTGATGCCACCACACGTAGCAAATATTTAAAACTTTCCCCAACACTCTGTTCATGACGCTCGTGCAAGATCTTTTCCCCAGAGACACTGTTAAACTCAACAGCAAGAGCTGAAAACAAAGCTAAACCAGGAGCAAAATTACAAAGGAGGGCTTTAATAGGTTTTGAATCAAGGGTTGTTGTTTAGAAATTAGGACATCAGCACTTATGTTGAAAAACAGCTGAGAAAAACTGAGCAAATGGTGCCAGACAACTCTTTCTTAGACATCTGACCACTATAGTTCATTAATTCTAAGCAAGCTTCTGTATGCATCATAAGAAGGTAAGAACTCAACTCTAGTTAAGAGTCCAAATGTAAAACGAACAATAGAAAATGGAAAAGACAAAAGCAGAGACTCGTGGGTAAACGGTTTTGCTAAGTCTTGCAATTTTGCTGACCTAGACTTCAAGCATTTCTCAAAGTGCCTGTTCTTTGAGTCTTGAGATAAAAAGAAAAAAAAACTTCAGCTGTCATTTGACAGAAATAACTTTCAGAATGTGGTCAAAAGGCTTGAGAACGTCAGCAATGACACCTGGCTATCTGACCTGCAAATAAATACACCTGCTATATTTGTTATTTTTGTTGTTGTTGTTGTATCTTATGACTTTAAAGTTTGTCTCACAGTTTGTAGGTGGCACATGACCCATTGATTGCTAAAAGCTTGGGAATGAAAATATTGCAAAAAATATTTTTGGATTAGTGTTCTAATATTAATCTGAAGTCTGTACAGTTGCTTTTGGACACTGTGCCACTTGTGAAATGGGTGCTCCTAGAAAGCATCTGGAACTTCCAGAGAGTTTAGCATGTCTGAAATTCCACAAAGACAGCTTAGTTTATTTGTCTTTTTGTCTTCCATGTTTTTTGAAAGAAAAAGGTGAACTATGTTGCTCAAAGACAGAAAATATCCATAAAGATATAGATTCTTTCCTCTTTCATCAAAGACCTGTTCCTAGCTGTTCATTTTCTGCTAGAATATTTATTCCAGTTTAAAGTATTGTAATCATCACAGGAAAAAAGATCAGTGAAAACGTTATTGGCAGTTCATAGAAAAATGTTTAGCTTAGAATCTTCTCTCAAAAGAGATGAGTCAGGTTTTACTCAACTCCAATCATTAATTTTTAAAATTGGAAAGGTAGTCTGAATAAAAAATACACATCTGAAAGGTCTAAGAAGGAGGAGTAGCTTAAGGAAGGATTGCTACAAGGTGTCCCTGTTTGGCAGAGACCTTTGTGAACTTAGAAGGATTCAGTATAACAATTTTAATAAGCAAGCCCTAGAATCCACCTGGAAAACTACAGTAGGTCAGAAAAATGTTAAAGTTGTAAATAAGGAAAATGAAAAAGTAGGTTTTAATTAAAAATAACAACATGGCTTCTTCAAATCAGGTGCTGTAATGACGCAAGACAGAGGTTCAGATTTGTGATAGTTTCTCAAGATTACGTGCCTGGAGGAAAATGTCAAAGGTGGGGTATTACACTACAAGGTGCAAAAAAGTTTGAAAACAACAGTTTAAAATTATATTAAAGGGAAAGTCATGCAGCATAGCCAAAGGAGAGTTTTTTCTTGTGACATTTTCCTCATGGCAGCATGGCCAATATTCTGCTTTGAAGGGCATCCCATCCAATTATTTCTGTCTTTAGAGTGGCACTCCCAAGCAAGTTTTGGTGACTAACTCTTATGAGTACATGCATTCAAATGTGAAAGAGCTCTGAATGAGAACCAACAGATGTAAAATAATAAGCCAGAGAAGAAAGCCAAGGAGACATGTATGTGCTGCTACACTTTGGACAAAGGCCATGTGATCTGTCATGCAGTTCACAACAACGCAAGAAAAAGCATGGCAGTTTAGATAACTTGAATGTGTAATAAATCAGACCAGTGGAGGCATTGCAGCATTCTATAGAACTATAAATACTTTCTCCTGGGAGCTCCTATCTGCTCAACTTAATGCCTGTGCAAGTCTGGAGCTCATAAAATCAGCCGTGTCCCAACAGACATGAGAACACCTTATCAAATTTACACCAGCGTAGGTTCAACAAACCCCTTTGCACTGCTGGAACTGCACAGATAGGCAGCCGAAGAGAGAGCAGCTGAAGAAGATAAAGAAGTCCTCTAACCATCAAGTTCAGCTATCCTTTCAGGTCCTATTGTGAGGGAGCAAGGATATGTAGATCTGCCTAATTACTGTGCATGCTTTGGCAAGGAAAGCCTGCTTCATGTGGGCTTTTCTGCAAGTGACATGAATATCACCCACCTGTTTTACCAGGAATCAACTGCCCATGCGTAGTTATCCCTTCCAGACGGGAAGCACACTCTCAACGCAGGGAACACCACTCCCAGTGTTTATCACTTTGTAGTAAAAACTGCTGTTGATAGGAAAGTGCATTCATGCCACCATCAATAAGGGGCAACCTTTGCTTACTGCAGCCGTCCTCGCAATACAGTATTATGTCCACCTTTTTGGGGGTCTATTTTCATGCCGACAAAGTTCTTGTCATGTGGGCTCATCTGTTTGCTAAGCTGTGGATTTTTGTCAAAGCTGTGCAGGACAGATATCATCTTCTGGACTGAGCTAAACCAGCATGGTCCAGGTAAGATTCCTAGGCAGTACTATGATGGGGCTGGTGGCAGTAGAGTTACCTAAATAATACCGTATGTAATCAGGGCTGCTTCCATCACACATAAGCCAGTACACTAACACCAGTAGGAAACAGATCCTCTACAGAAGTTCTCATAGATTTTCTTCAGACAGATTAAGCAAATCCCAATTAGGTATAAATCGTCCATCTGATGATCTCTCAGAAGTGTTTCAGATTACACTGGCAAGTCTTGGCCAGCAGCAAAAATTGGATCTGTTATTCGGCCATATATATCACCTTTACTCATTCAAGATTATTTTCCTTCAATTGCACTAATAATTTTCCCTTTTCTTTGTTGTGAGAATGCTGACTTTGTATTTCTATAACATGAGTTTCAGATTTCAGTGAGAATCCAGTTGCAAGGGGGGGGGGAAGCTTCATCCAAGGACTTCTGAAATATGTGGAAAAGTTTTTATTGCCTTCAGTTATTGGTGTACCGTATCCAAATTTTTTCCAAGGGTCTGGGTCATAACTGTATAAATGCAAGCTAAAATTCAGCTCCATGAAGCACAGAGGTCAGCTCCAGCTCACTAGTAATCAGCCTGGGTTCACCAACATTTCCACCGAGATCACATTCTCAGTAAGAGTGGGCCAGAAAAGGACCATGGAACTTTTAATGAATACAAATGGGGAAACATCCCAGTGCTACATTTCATCAGGAATCCATGTCTCTTTGGGTTTTTTAACTTAAGGAGAGCAAACTATAAAGTGTGAGGAATGATGTATCATCAAAAGCAATGATTCTTTAGGGAACTACTATAAAAAGTAATATACAACCTTCACCTTGCTGCCACAGCTCTGCGCAGAATTAGAAAATCTGTTTTCCTTGAACAGCATTCAGACATCCCAACAATTAGAAGCATAGTACCTTGAGAAAATACAGAAATTATGTCGCTGAATGAGAGTGAACAGCTAGGTCTTTGCTACATCCACCATTGTGTTCAGCCGTAATCTGTATTCTCAGGTTTGCAATTTACCACTTTCTTTCTCCCAAGACACTTCAACTGTTGGAAAACTTTTCCTGTGAGTCATCAGTACTTTTCCAACTGGAAATGAGGCATAAGGCAATCATTTCAACTTCCATTAATAACTGACTGACAGACATACATTATTTTTTGTTTTTAATCCAACAACACCTTGGATAGGGCAGGGAAAGCACACAGGCACTTTTTAATTTCTGGACAATAGCTGAGTCTGGTCTGCTATGTCTGTTCGATGAAAAGTAAGTCACGCCGATGCTGGATTTCAGCATAAGATCTCTCATTTAGGTTTTCTCTTTCTAATTTTCTTTCGTATGTCATATTATGCAACCAGTCTAATCTGCTGTAAAACAGGCAGTACAGGTGCAAATGCATCCACCTGTGGCTTTACTAAGGAAAGAAAAGATGTGTATTCATCTGGATGAGATTCAAAATATTACTATTACATTGAGAATAAAATATTCCCCAAACCACTGGAGGCCAAATGGTGGTATTCTGTTAAATGTGTGAAAACTGGGAAAGAAATTAGCTTCCAGGTAAAATTGGTCATGTTATTAGTTGACTCAATAGTTCTATCAACTACCTTCGTTTACATGCCCCTCTGCTCTCCCAGACACCATCTACGAGAGAAGGCTTCAGGAAGCACAAGGCTGATTATCTGCATCAATAGCACTTTCACTGGTCCTCTAGCAATAGCATCTGAATGTCTTGGTCACAGAGTATTTTCTAAAAGAGCTATCCTCTGAACTTCACAGGCTATGAACCACATGCAACATTCTTAGGGCAGAAAGAAAGATGGTAGCAACAAAGAGTGAAAACAGAACCACCACCACGGGCTCAGCACCTACTTCTACTCAGAACAGCTTCAGCACAGCTTTTCATGTGTTTTTTCCAGCATGGCTTTTGAACAGACTAGAGCCAAGTCTTAGTATGTGAGCTTTGGATTTAAACAATGATTCTGCATTTTGCAGAACTGGGATATGGACATGAGGTCTGAAGAAGAATTATTTATTCAACTTATTTCGTGTGTTATTGTTAAAAAATTGTACAGAAATTCCATGCAACTGCTCACATCATATTTCCTGTCACCCAGATAGCAGTGGTGAGAATTTATCCCCTACATTGACTGAAGGGAACCCCATTTGACATTCAAAGTTCTCTGGACAGTTTTGATTGAGTGTTTGAAATAATATGGCATGTTCTAATCTATCAGCTGGAATTGCCAGAGATGGATTTGTGCTCTCATATGCATTTCCACTTGTATAACTTGTTTTGCACATCCACTTAAAAATGACATGTTTTGTTCTTAAGACCTTTTCTTGACCTAAGATGATTTAAACATCAGGAACATAAGAAGCTTCACAAGTTCAAAACCCTCAGCCAGCCAAGAAGTGTCATGGCCAGTTTGAAACGAGGACAGCTTCAGAGGGGAAAGGGAAAGCAGTGAAAACTGGATTTTCTACCCAATAAACATCTCACATAACTGAGTTCTTAAAGTACTCAGTGCTGATGATTCAATCTATGTTTTCAGTAGATCTCAACTTATGTTTTGCATATCCAGCTAAAAGACAGATCTTTTTTTTTTCAGTTGACCTTAGCGCTCAGACCTGGCCTTAGCACTGTAGATTTGGTCATGAACTCTGACTCCTATCCTTCTGGGGAAGGAAAGGACAAAGGGGAGAGCTAGTTTGCCATGGCTAACACATTTTCAAAGTTCAGGTGGAGATGATTTTTTTAAATCCAAATTAGCATAAGAAGTTTATGACTTGGACTGTATCTTCACTACAGTCTGTCAATATTAGTGAAGATGTAACAGATGCAGAAGTCCAGGCAGGAAAAGCCAAACTGCTTTAGAAACACCTTGAATAACGAAACCTGAACTAAGAGTACCATGATCTTTTCCTTTTGAAGGTAAGAATTTACATGTCTTAATACAAGGATTTCAGATGTTACAGAATAAGTTTAATCAATCTGACTTCTTAATTGTACTCTATTCTTTACATTCAGTCTTTTGTCTGCATTAGTTAGCAGGAGAAGGAATTCCAGGTCACATATCATAAACTCATCCTGATCTGGTTGCTTGGGTACAGTGGGGTCTGGAAGAAGGTAAAGAGGAAACTCTGTCAGCAGAAGCTGCAAACCATTGAGATAAGGACAACAAACGGCCTGCCCGGAGTTCGGAGGCGGAGAACCAAAGAGAAACAGTTGAGCCTCCAGACCACGAATTACCATTGGACCAAGGGGCGCGTGGACAGCGCGTGAAGAGACTGACCATTGACTGAAAGGTCCATGAAGGGTGCATGGAGAGGGGGTGCATAGATTGTAAGGGTTTAAAAACCCAGGTTTTCTTTGTTTCGGGGTCCCTCTCCAGAGGCACCCAGCTTGAGCTGTCATTCTGCTGTACCATCCAAATAAAGTAATTGTTTTTCTAAGATCGGAAGTCTGAGACCAAAGGCAAAGAGATTTCTTTAACACAGATATTTTAATTGCTTTGGAAAGGTCAACATCCCATATATGTTTTCTATCGATCCTAGACATTTTGGAGAGAAAACATTATGTTTAAGTGGGTCTTGTCATGGATCAGGTTTGTTGCCAGCAAGAAGCTGAATGAAGAAGTTGCTTAAGTCCTGTTTGTATTAACAGTAATATACTGACCATAGAGTATAGTACACAGTGAATACTTAATACTTTTTTTTTTTTTTCTGAAAGGAATAATAGCTGCAGAACAATAAGTGAAGAATAAAAATTCTGTCAAAGAGGAAACAAGAATCTGTATGTCCTGGTGGTTGTGCTGCTCCTGGGGAACATGGCATTATAGTCTCCTCAAACTGATGTTAAAACCTTTTAAACTGATGTCTCCCTGCCTTGGCATTTGTGCATTCTAGTTGCATTTTCACAGCTGACCAGATCAGGGGTCAGGGAAAGCAACTCCATAATCAGTATTTTTTGCACATATAAATGCCCACCTTGTGCTCAATGTGAAACAGACATCAGCAGAAAAAATGTGGACTGCAAGAAGCACAGCCTTCTGTCTTGCCCACTCCAAGCAATTAAGGGAAGGGAGCTACTGATTTGCCCAAGAAAACATAAGGAGTTTTCTTCTTTAGGGCTCATTAAATCTCTGTGGAAAGAAAGGTAGCAAATAGGCTCGTAAATTAAAACTCAGCTAAGCCTACAAAGAAAGGATAAGAATGTCCTGATTTGGCTAAAACAGTACTAATTCTCTTTTCAGCACATTTTCCTTCAGTTTCTTGTAAGTAACTGCCCTGTCTGAAGCTGACTACGTCATTTTCAGGCAGTGCCTGCTGTCAGAGCTGATGGCGGTTCCTGTCTGTGGTTGTTGCTGGGGCAGGAGCGGGATCGTTATGCAGAAAGGCCCATATGTGTGTGCTTGTTCCTCCAGGAAGCGGAGCCACTGCGGGCTCTGTTGTGGTCAGTGTTGGGGAAGGTGGAGGAGGGGTCGCACTCCCAGAAGCTGCAGAGGGCACAGGTGACCGAGGACTGACCAATGCCGTATTCCATCCCACCCACGTGGATACTTGGTATAAAGCTCGGGGATCACGGGGGTCAGCCCTCTTTCCTTCATGGCCGGCATCTTGGTGGGACTCTGCTCCTTCCTCCAACCTCAATCCCTGAATCCAGTTCCCGCCAGCTGTGGAGCCCAGTCTGGGACATCTGGGTGCCTGCCCTGCTGCGTGACCACTGCAACCCACTGCAGCACAGCACGTGGTCCCACAGTCATCATCGGGAGGCTCAATATTGGTTTTGTATAGTTCTATTTCTATTATTAGTAGTGTTAGTTTTAATATTGCTTATTCTCTCTTTCATTGGTATTGTCTTATTAAAGTTGTTTTAACTTTCCAACCTGTAAGGCTCTCTTCTTTTTCTCCTTTCCTTTGCCTTCTGGGAAAGGAAGGGGTTAATAAAGAGCGTATGCCATCTGCTTTTAAGTGCCAGCCCAGCCTTAAATGGTGACACTGCGGAAAGCAGTATGCTAGCCAAATAGCATTCCAGAAAATAGCACTTCTTCAGGAGACTTCCCCATGCCTTTCGGTCTTTGGAGTGGAGGCTTTTTTTGTTTGTCTTTTTGGTGATGTCTGTGTAAGAATTGTGCAGTCTCACTTCAGAATGCAGTATGTCTTTCTTACAACCATCACCAGGGAAGGCTGGTATTTCTACATAGGTCCCAGTATTCCCAGCATACTACTTCTCTACTGTAACTCTGACCACTTGTAGATTCTTTGAAAAATTAGGAAAATATAATCCAGAGCGGGAATGGGTCTCTATGCAAGTTTACAAGAAGAATATGAGGTCTTGATGTCCCTATGTTGATGACTTACCCAACTTGAACAAGCATGCAGCAAGAATGATCCTCTTCGCTGCTTGCCTTTCTCCCGAAATAGTGCATGTGATTCTAATACAACGATAGTGGCCCCCGGCGAGCAGGTGGCAGTATGCACAGGCTCACACGTCGTTACAGACTCGAACCACACAGAATCTAATTTTGATTATAAAAAGACAAAGTCTAAGAAAGAAATCTTGTCTTATTTTACCTTATTTTGCTGTTGAAATAAATCTAAGCACAATGTGTTGGATGTTGTTCTCTGATGGATGTGAAAAACAAGACTTTCCAAGTTGGATAATGTAATTGAAGATAACAACCTAAGGAAGCACATGGGGAAGCAAAAATAAAACAAGTGTTCTCTGCTACCCTGGTAAAATAATACAGCTTTAAAAAACTGTAATAACAAAAAGAAGTAACATTTTTCAGACATTCTTTGGAAGAGATCTCTGCATATCAGACCGTCCTGGGATTTGTTCATGTTGTAACAACTGAAAAGTTCGGTTATTTATGTACCAGTTTTCTTGCTTAAAGATTCTCATTTAATGAGATCTGAACTCAATGTAATTCACTTTCAGAAGCCAGGGCATATACTCAGCAGGTTGAGAGAACACAGCTTCAGGAATAATTCCCTGCTATTACATTGGCCACATTAACCACTCCTGGCTTTCTCATACCTCCATGTTCTGAGCGCAGATTTGATATTAGACTTTTCTTGACAATTTGTAAAATTCTAGCACCTTTCAAAGCATATACACCTCCATATTCATCTGTTATTTGTATGTCGAGTAGTTCTGCAAAGGGTAATGCAGAGTGACTTAACAAAAAGGCCAAATTGCCAAAATGATCAACACTTGATTCTAATTTTCAGTTAACTATATAAAAGTAGGGTGGTCCAAATAGTATCCCAGAAAAAAAAAAACCCGAATTATTTCAAACACGTTACACTGAAAGGACCAGTAACAGTTTTTTGATAACCAAATTTTGATGCAATTTTTTTTGTCTTTGACCTTTTAAAAATATTTTCAAAATTGTTACCTGATTAAGATGGCATTTAAAAGTCCCATCTTGCAACTGATTTGATTTTGCTGTGAATGAAATCTAAATCTATCCTATCTAACTATGCGTAGGCATGTTTTGATGCAGTTGTGATTCTGAAAATTATAGGAAATCTGTTTCACTTGAGAATCTCCAAGTATTTTTCAGGGCTATGTCTAGAGGCTTGGCAAAGAACAAAGTCAAAGAGTTGACATTATAGGGAGAATTAAGTGGGAAAAAAATCTGTAAAAACAATGAATTACCATCACTTAAAGTAACTAACCCAAAGAAAGACAGGCTCTAGAAACTGGTTTGGGTTCTGAATGTGACTGAACATTCAGGAGCGTGTATCTTTGCACCACAACTAATACCACCAGAAACTGTGTAGTTC
Organism: Cariama cristata; assembly: GCF_000690535.1. Classification (NCBI taxonomy): domain Eukaryota; kingdom Metazoa; phylum Chordata; class Aves; order Cariamiformes; family Cariamidae; genus Cariama; species Cariama cristata. Next base: position 24,914 of record NW_009616730.1, read on the forward strand.
CATTTTTAGACTGTTGGTAATCAAACACTGCACCACAAATAAAAATTTACCCTAGAACACAATAAAGCAAAGCTGTAAATGCAGAAGGATAAACAGGAACTAGGGGCACAAACTGACCAGAGGACACAAACTAGGCTGGGCAAAGGAGAAATAAAGAAAATTCAGTTTATCGTGTAGTTAATTAATAAGAATTAGGGCTTTACTAATCTTCTTACTGATATGTGTTGTTATATCCTCTCTCCTATTATTACATATTTTCATAATAGCACTTTCAAGTTTCCATCAACCAATCTGCCCCAAAATTAAAACGTATCTGAAAAGATGTTAGCACAGTATGAGAATATGTCTACCAGTGTAATTGACGCAACATATTTGGATCAGGTTGCATCTTTAAAATCTGATTTTATTTCAGGAAATTTCTTTTTTGTAGGCCTGAATCTATGTTATTTTCAAGTTCTATCCAGACACAGCCTTTTTTCCTAGATTTAATTGTTGTAGGCTATAAAATGGATTAGTGTTTAGGTAAATTGAAGGAAACCCAGGCAATAGTCTATTTTTAACTTCAGGGGTGAATAGTAAGGTGCGTTCCTCAGAATGTCTGCACATAATGTATACATGAATATTCATTCAGTAACAGGATGCTGGAAAATTATCTCAACTTTTATAGACAAGCTCGTCTGGAGAATGTATACTATATAACTTGCTCTCAGTGCAACTAACTCTCCACAAAGATCTTGTTTCTCACCTGCCAAACAGGGTTAACATTTTCTCATTAGCAGAAGAAAAATTCTTCTCACAGATATACCATCCAGAAGAACTTAGTGCTACAGATTGTGCTGTCTCTTTTGTGATCCACAATAACTATGCCATTAATGACAGCAATATGATTTGTTCTGTTGCTCTGGTAATCTCCAGCCTTTCATTCCTTATGTATAATCTGGGCTGTTCTGTCTAGAGGGACTTAGTACGGGACCCCAAGATTTTGAGCCAGGTAGGACACTGGTTTTTCAGGAAAGAGGCTGTTCTTGCTCAACACTAGTCTCTACTCAGCTCTGGCAGTGCTGAAGGAGAGTGAAATAAACAACTGTTTTGGGAAGCAGAGTATTCCTGGGTTAGAGGCACTTAGTGGTTTAGATTTCTAGGCTGTTCCTGTAGTTGGTGGAAAGAAACAGGTGCCTCCAGAGGGAAATCGTTGTGTCTTAAGGTAAGTGTCCCTAGCAGAGATACCATTGACTGGGAACTTTACTTAGTGGAGGAGCCTACATCTTGTGATGCTTAAAGCCAGGTGACAAGAACTCCATCCCCAATACTTGTGCAGTCTGCACAAGGGGGATCATGACCAGTGTCCTGTGCCTACAGGAATAGCACAGCATAAATTAGTTTCTGATTCTGTAAACTGGCACTGCTGAGATCGTAATGTGAATGTCATTCATTGAAAGGATGCTGCCATATCATCCTGGACTACTGGTTTTGTTGGTTTATATTCTGAGCACTGAGAAACTTGTTAACTTTGATTCATTGCCAGCATTCTGCCTGGCATAACTTTAAATTACGTTGATTGCTGCACTGTTGGCAGTGCCGACATAATCACACCAATGTGATTGCACACCAGGTGCAATGGCTATGTCAGACCATAACATCTCAGGCAGCTAAATGTTGGGAAAGAAGATAGACAGACAGGTAGAAACAGCAGATTCCCTGGAGGTCCCATGTGCTGACTCTTTGTGCCTTTTGACCTCCCTCTCTCCCTTGACCTCACAGATGTTTTGTTTCACCTTTTTTTTTAAATCTATACAGAAGTGAACTATGCTAGTACAAATTCAGCATAGAGGAATGTCCTGACACAAATGTTAAAGACATCTGTGGGAAAGATGATTTTCAAGCAATAAGCCAGGATGGACTGAAACTGCTCTGTGACTTGAGATCACTCCTTGTACTGTACATGGGAGTCCTTGCTGTCCTCTCAAAGTTGTTCCACACTGCAGGAGTGGCCTGTGGGTCCCTCCATTAAAAAGACCCTCACTGCCAAATACCCACAATTTCTCTCTTTGGTCTCACTTAATCTCCCCTCTTCTCTTCTGTCTGTCTTCTTTCTGAGTAGGGACAACCGCAGGATAGAATTCTTTCACTTGCCAGTGTGCATGTCAGTTATTTTACACGGTAGTAGGAATTTTTTTTCTCTTGCATTTCTTAAGCTTTGTTCTGTGTGAAATGCTGTAAATAAGAAATGGGTCTGAGCTGCAGAGTCTGTATATTGGAATCAGGGTGCTACTCTAAGTCCATGGTCAAATTCAGTGCTTGAAACACCTCAGGCAATAGCTTCTGTGTGCTCTGCTATCAATCAGGACAGCAGCCTGTTTCAGCTGGCATAAGCTGGTCTAGTCCTGCTAATCTGGCTCGTATGGGCTAAGGATCTAGCCCAACAGAGTCTGTTCTCCAAACTGTGACAGGACAGAGCCTCCTCAGAGAGGCCCTCTGTATCTCATACTCTTTATTTCAATTTTTCCTGCCATCTGTTTTCCTGTGGCATCACAACAATACTTCATGAGGCAGAAAAAGCAAAGAGGAATTCTGGCCAGAGTCATCATATGAAAAGAGGAGCAGGTCAACCTAACCTTATTTGCTGGGACACCACCATAAGAACTTGTGGTTTTAATTATTTCCTTTTAAATTTGAAAACCAGATGCTAAATGTTAATCTCTGCAAGTCTTCAAGCCATGGGAGAGGGGAGGCAAGGCAAAGTGAGGTTAGGGAGCAAGCACTTCCAAATTTAACGTGGTACCAGTATGCACTTGACTGGAGGAGTTATATAGTTATTTAATTTTTTAAGGAAAAACAGTTTTTAACAAAGGTGAATTGCATTCTTTCCTAAAAAAAAAGACAATCAAGGACACAGACTGACTCTTCTTACTACAATACATATGTTTCAAAATGAACAGAGTTGGACAAAACCGTGCCTCCAGTGCTAAGATCTTGGTGTACAGTCTCTGTATGCAAGTCTTAAACAAGTCTGCCATGTGAAGGCCCTGAGACTTGTGGAATAAATATATTAGATAAGAGCAAGGGATTTGCTGTCTTCTCCTAGTCTCCGTCTTCTGGAGCTGCAGGACAAAAACCAGTCATGCCTAAAATTGCAAGGGGCAGAACGGCCACTGCATTGCTAACTACATTGTCCATACGAAAAGTATTTAGGATGTGCATCTTACCTCTGTGAACTACTTTTGCTACACCTCCTCCAAGCTCAAAAGCAGTCCAGTGCAATGAGAAGGAAACCAGGCAAAGTTGCCAGGATGCCTGCATGGGTCAACAAAGGGCTCCTAGGAAATCTCAAACCCAAAATTGAAGCATAGAGAGAGCGGAAGCAGGGAGAGACAACCTGGGAGGAATACACTGTCTGAGCATACAGAGATGTAGTTAGAAAAGCAAAAGCTCAAGAAAAGCAAAAACTCACCTGGAATTGAATCTGGCCAGGGACATTAAAGGAAAATAACTCTGTTCATCATTTCTACTGCCAACAAAGATGCTGTTCACAAAAGAACTTCTTGCTGCACTTTTAGATAAAGGAAAGGACATGCAGGTGGTGTAATCCTCATATCAAATTGAAGCTTCCTGCAGACTCTTACAATCAGCCAGGTAAGTTATACCCTTGTAATGGTTTAACACCAGCTGGCAACTAAGCACCACACACCACACAGCCACGCACTGACTCCCCATCCCCTGGGTGGGGCAGAGAATTGGAAGGGTAAAAGTGAGAAAACTCCTGTGTTGAAATAAAGACAGTTTAATAGGTAAAACAAAAGCCTCTTGCACAAGCAAAGCAAAACAAGGAATTCATTCACTACTTCCCATCAGCAGGCAGGTGTTCAGCCACCTCCAGGAAAGCAGGGCTCTGTCATGCCTAATGGTTACTTGGGAAGACAAACACAGTAACTCTGAACATCGCCCTTTCCTTCTTATTCCCCCAGCTTTATACACTGAGTATGACATCATATGGTGTGGAATATCCCTTTGGCCAATTGGGGTCAGCTGTCCCAGCTGTGTCCCCTCCCAACTTCTTGTGGAGTCCTAACCTACTCACTAGTGGGGTGGTGTGAGAAGCAGAAAAAGCCTTGACTCTGTGTAAGCACTGCTCAGCAAAAAACATCCCTGTATTGTCAATACTGTTTTCAGCATAAATCCAAAACATAATCTCATACAAGCTAATATGGAAAAAATAAACTCTATCCCCATCAAAACCAGTGCAAACCTGCAGCCGAGAGAAATGCACAGCACCAGGCAGGCTTGAAGACCAAGACATACATTCTGCATAGTGTGGCATATCACAGGCTAGGGTCTACTCAGGATAGCTCTTCTGTGGGTCATGAGCTTCGAACAATAATCTTCTCGTCAGGATCGCTACAGTGGCCCATGCCATATTCTTAAACATGCCTTGAATGTACTAAGCACACAGCTGTAAAATAGGATCTGAGTTGTACAACAGAATTCAATCTAAATTTCTACCTGCTGTTATCATTTGTTCCTTGGATGCCTGGTCAGACTCTGGAATGGTGTTGTGCTTTATAAAATTAAAAAAAAAATAAAATAAATCTTTCCTTAATGACCTAATATTCTAGGTCTGGATAACATAGTGTAAAACCTATGTATGGAGCAAGAAAATACAGAAGGTGAAATTTACTATAGCAACAAAATCTTGTGATTATCTGACAAAGCCCAAGTAACTGTTGTTCTTCCCGAAATAATACAAAAACTAGGAAGTAAGTCAAAGAGAGTGAGTTTCCCTGGCAACAAAAACCATGGTAAAATTCTTAGTTCAACTCCTACTTGCAAGTTTCCATTCATTGTGTGGTATTTTACATGTTGGCTTTCCTGAGAAAGCTAGAAACCTGGCACAATCTTTTCAGAAACACTGGACTGAGTCATCAGTTGTGTGAACCACTCACCATCTTTGTGCCATGGAGAAGCATGAGAGCCAGCTGGACAGGTTGTGGTAGTGCTTGTCATCTTCCCCTGGTATCAACCTTTGCCTTTACTACAGACACGAATCTGACTGTAGGTAAGGCAATCAGAAGCCTGAATAGGAGCTGTGTTACAGAAAAGCAGAGGTGGAAGTCCACTCCAGGACAGTATCAAAAGAGCAGTTTTCTTGCCCAGTACACTGTGTTTGTGGTGAAATTTTCTTACCACTGCTTGGCCCCTTATTATATAGCAGACTGAGCGGTCAACTGAGCAAGTGAATTCTCCTGTGGAGGCATGGACTACAGCCTTTCCTGGATCACAAACATTTGGGATTATTTAGTGAACATATTTGCAGGGCCAGGAAACCAGCTTCCAGGCATTCTCACTCATAAATTAGTCTGAGTTTTTACAGAACTCAACTCACACTGCAGGGTTTAACTCACAACCTAGCACCTCGCACTGAGAACAAAGGAGGCTCTTCCTCCCTCCCCCAACCTAAGGAAGGAAAAATGGGATACAGTAATTTGCCAAGATTTTTAAAATCTGAATTTCAGTGTATCTTTGAGTGTATCTTTTGGCTTGCATACCAGGTGAAGTTTCCACTTTTTGGGACAATGGTATGTTAGGCTGGTCAATGAAGTTCCTGCTAGTTGAGGCTGTCTTCCCCGGTCTGTACTTCTACATCCATCAGATGCATCAGTCAAAAGCAATGGATGTGTATTCCCTGGGGAGTTTTGTTCACTGGTACGGACTGTATACTGCATAAGGAGCAAGTATCAGACAGACATTATGGCAGTTTCAACTTAAGGGGTTCCAATCTTGTAATCTTCTCAGTCTTGTTCCTAGCCCCGTTTTCTCCTCTTTGCTTCAGATGTATGCACAGTTGTTTGTGCAGCTGCATGAAGAACTGAATTTGGCAACTCAGGTAGCTGAAGGAAAGAAAGGAAGCAAAAAACCAGCTTTTTAAAAATACTAGATTAGCACAGCAGGGCAAAGACACAAACAGCTTTACAAGCTCAGCCTAGGAAGTGTTCTGGTGCAGCACAGGGGTACAGCTGGCAGCCAGGAAGGGAATGCCTCAGTTTGCATAAGCCCAAGCAACTAGGGCAGTTTACTGCTTCTCAAGTTAAGGTGGTGTTGCTTGCACAGTTAAGCACTAGAGATCATCCCTACTACGCCCAAGCAAAATCAGCATTTCCAAAGAGATGAGAAAGGTCTTAGTTGTGACTTTTTCCAGAGCACATCATCACATAGAGATGATTACGTTTGGAAGTTGGGAGATGTGGGTGAGCCTGTAGTCATTACAGGAGGGAGACTGTGGCAGCTATTCCACTCCGGAAGGAAGACACCTTCAGTGAGAAGTGCGGTGTGAGATAGAAAATATCAGGAGAGATAAACCCCTGCAGAAAGTGAGTTAGGGGAGCCAGTGAATGGCTCAGCTGAACACCAGTCAATCGTCCTACATGCTGGCAAGCTAGTTGATCTAGGTTTGACAAGGTGAAAGGACAAGAGGAAACGGTCTTAAGTTGTGCCAGGGGAGGTTCAGGTTGGATATTAGGAAGAACTTCTTCACTGTTAGAGTTGTTAGGCATTGGAATGGGCTTCCCAGGGAGGTGGTGGAGTCACCATCCCTGGAAGTGTTCAAAAAACATTTAGATGTCGTGCTTCGAGACATGGTTTAGTGGGTTTAGCTGGCATGGTGACACCGGGTGCATGATTGCACTTGATGACCTTTGAGGTCTCTTCCAACCATAATGATTCTATGATTCTATTAAAGGTATTTTCTTTCTTTCCTTCTGCCTATTTTAAATGTGGTAAACAATTTATTTTGTTTGTGCTTCACCTTAGGGTGGCTAAATTAATAGGGATGTTTCGGTAACAGGAAAACTCCTGGGTTTGTCTTAGAACATTGTGTGTGGTGAATCTGAAAATCAAGGTACTTTGACATGTTCACCAGCACCCAGCCTCCCAAGACGTTACTGCCAGTGTGCACAGGACTACACGGGCCCAGTTTGTTTTCCTGTGGTTAGAAAAGAAAGAGGGTCTTCTATGGGTCACATATAAGGCAGAACATTCTAGCTTATAATAATGTAGTAGGAATACATTAGAACACCAAAGTCCTGAAATAGTCTGCGATATCTCACAAGTAGCTCTGCCAGTAACCCTAACATGCACAGGATGTGACTTGGGGACGTCAACACTCAGCACTCATCTACAAGGATTGTTTCTCCATCCCTCCAAACTCTCAGTGTCACCGTTAATAGGATCTTTGCGGATACATTGGGGGTGGGCAGCAGGATAGGAACAACAGGAGAGGGGGACATTTGTATTTACTTCCCCAGAAAGAAAACGCTGTGTGCAGAAAATTGAAGTTTTCTTAGTCCCACAGCAGGAGCAGAATCAGCAGATTTCTGGCAAAAGAGCTGTGCAACTTCTGATGCTACAGACCCGCAAGAGGTAGAGACTCTTGCCCTGCTGTGATAGTGCAAGTAAGTACCACAGCAACATCAGAAAAAGGGGGACAGGGAATCAAAGAGTGAGATTAAAGAAAGGGACATAGCAGATATTTCAGTGAAAGAAAATAACATCATAAAAGAGGGAGAACTGAATGGAAAACACAGAGTAAGGGAAGGAAAGAAAGACTCTAAACAGAAGTTCAGCAACTATAAAGGAAATCAGGAAAATATTAATGGAAGTGGAGAAGTTATATGAAAAAGAGAAAGAAAAATATCAGCCAGGGTGGACATACGTGAGAACAATATAGCACAGCTTGACCTGGTCTTCCAAGTGAGACTGAGAGATGCAAGAGGTGGATAGATGTCCTTGGGGTTACCTCCACCAACACTAAGCTGTTGACAGATCCTCTGAAATCATGGATGCAGTAGTGTGATTCCTGGGAGGTGATACCATGAAAGCAGTTTGTTTACATGTGAATATTTTTCTTCCTACTTTGAGAGAGTTGTGGTTACAAAGAATGACTGAGCTATGAACCATTACTGTGTAAAGGTGTTATCTTAAATGACTATGTCTGTGCTTCGACATTCCCTTTCGGCTACTTCATGACTGTTGTTCACATGACAGCAGAATGAAAATCAATTGTTTTATGTCTTTGTGTAACATCTATAGAATGCTGTGAAATTTTGCTTGTACTCTGGCCTACAGACAGACAACTAGAGTTATTTAAGTTCATCTGCCATTCTCTATCCTCTGGAGGGCAGTGTGCTTGTAGAGAAGTATCCAATGTGTTCATAGACATCTCAGACCTTTTTAGGAAGTATTGAGTCTCAAACCAGTCAGAATCAGCATAAGATAATCCTGTGAAATCAGGAAGCCCCTGAAGAGGCTGAAGAGAGTGGGCACAATAAATGGTTAGAGAAAGTCATAAAGTGCATGTCTGAAAATTTAATGGAGAGATTCAGCAGCCCTCCTTGTGGTTTTGATTGCTTGGCTTTGCTTTGCTTGTTGAAAAAGTAATTTACTTTTTTCACTATTCATGAAAAAAAAAAAATCACTTTAATGAAACATCTATTCTGAGATTCAGAATAGTTTTCAAATATGTTGGATTTGGTTAGTTGAGAAGTTTTTTGTTCTCCTCTTTCTTTTCCTTTCCTACATACTATTAAGCAGGGAAAGGAGTGGTAAGGAAGAAGTGAGTATAGTTAAGGAAATCTGAGCAGACAGTACAAAGTTGGAAAGGTTCTGACTGCATGTAATGAAACACTTTTTCCTGTGAGAACAATCAAGTATTGAAACAGGTTGCTAAGAGAGGTTGTACAGTCTCTATTCTTGCAGCATCAGAAGACACATCTGGAGAAAGCCCTGAGCAACCTGATGTGACTTCGTGGCTGAATCGGCTTTGAACAGGACGCTGGTTCAATGACCTGAAGTCCTTTCCAACCTCAGCTGTAATCTAAAAGCAGTAGTACTTCATGAAACCAGTGAGAGCAGCTGTTAGGTAAATACCCATGAAGTCTTGAGACAGGACGTCATTCTGAAGAAGAGGAGAGCGAGTCTAGGGCTGACAGTCAACAAAGGAAAGGAGAGCTGAAAGCCATAAAATTTTACTCCAAGGGTAGAAGGCAAAGTCAATCAAAGTGAGGGTGAGATAAGGAAGAGCAAAGTGCTTTGTCAGGCAGGGATGGACTATAAAACAAAGTGGATTAGATGTGGAAAGGGACAGTTGCATCACATTTCAAAATCATAAATATTTCTTGGGCATTTTACTGCCTATAAAAGTCATTTCTGGACACAGCATTCTGGCAGATTTCAAATTAGGAAGTAGCTCTTATGAAATACATAGATCCAGGATTCATATCTTCACACTGGATTACTTCAGGTTAAGCTCCAGCCCAGAAGACAATGCCATTAACTGAGTATTGATCCTCAATTCCAGACACACCTACTTCAGAAAAGCAGATTTACACACAAGTATTGCTCAGGAGAGAAAAACTAGTGGAAATAGCCCTACACTTACAGTGAAACTTTGGGAATGTCATAAGAAGAAAATTTTAGTTAGGATGCAAGGGATATTTCTAAGTCTGTACCTTACCAACCATTTTTTTCTTTTTTTATGCCAAAAGCAAATTGAAATTTTTACAGCCATTACTAAAAGAACTGGGCAATTATTTGTTTTGGATGAAAGTAATTATTTGTGAATTCATGCTGAAATCAGCTAACACTCTCTCCTCCCCTCATCTTGCCAAATAATAGTTAGGAAAACTAAGACAGGGATGCTAATGCATGTTTGGAGGAAAGAAGAGAGATTTGGTTTTAACCAAGTTATGTCAGACTTTCAGAGTTTTTTTTCAGGAAAGAACAGTCGAAGACATAGCAGAATGCAGTAATAAGGAAGAAATGCAAAATGGATTAACTGAAGATGGATCATACCACAACAGGACTTGAATGATCTGAGGAAAAAAAAGTAATTTGAGTATACTTACCATTCCAGTATGGTTATGATGCACCAAGGATATGCAGTTATAGCAAGGACAAAAGAAGTAGAATGTGAATGTTACGGTGTTTGGAAAAGTGGTCAATGATAATCAGGGTCTCATCTTGCTTCCCAAACTGCTTCCAGTTCTGTTCCTCTCACAATAATGGAGAGTGAATTCATACTGGACCTCATGCAGATAAAGGTTGTGATGGTAACTGGAGTATGAATGAAAGTCAAGAATGAACAGACTCCAAGAAGCTGCTGGAGAGAGTATCTTCACATTGCTATATAAATGTTCTTTTAGAACACTGTGTGTTCCACTCCCTCTGTCTCAGAAAGACTATCTTTCAACCACGAACAGGGAAAGGCTTCAGGGACAATGAATGCATGGAGTCCATACACAAAACCACCCTGCAGGAACTGGGAGACTTCAGCCTAGAAGCAACATAACTGGGAGTCACCTGGGAATGCAGCAGAAAGCTAAACTGGTGGGATTGTCATGATTACAGGGAAAGGGAAAAGGATATGATACCTCAGTGAATCTTTGAATGCTAAAACTGTGGCTGCTGAAAGGAACCAGCTTATTGCAAGTTCAAAATGGAGACTTAGCTGTTTCTTATGCCACTCAGATCCTAAAAGGATCATGGATGATAAAAAAGGAGATTAGACAGACAAATTCAATGAAGAAAAAAGCAGTTAGAAAATTCAAAGAGCATGAGGCTCAGAAACCTCAACTCACAGATTTCGGGAAACAGACGTTGTCTTAGACAATTCCTAATACATCCTGTTCTGCCCAGTGCTAGAATCAAGGTTCTGGGCAGAATCGCGGTTCTTCAGAGAGGAGATGAAAAGATCCTGGTTGTTTCTCCCAGTTAAAGGACAGCCTGAAGGTATTTGATTACTTTCTGTAAAAACATCAGAGTAGGAAATGCCATGGTGGATGAGGAACTTTTTGAGCTAAAACACAGTCTGGCATAAGAACAAATGAGTGCCGTTTTGCTATGAGTAGCTTAGAAATTGAGGAAGATTTCTAACCACTGGAGCAGAGAGGTTCTAGTAGTGCTTGCCCACAGGAGTCATAGAGGCAAGGTGCTGGTCTGGCTGTGAGAGAGAAGGATAGCTGGATTTTGTAGAGGAGAGTTTGATGTGCTGCCTGAAGCAGAAGGAATGAGGCCTCCTAAGCCAGCAGCTCCTGCCAGGTCTGCGTTCCTTGCTTCAAAACTCATCATCAAAGGCATATCTTGACTCACAGCCGTTTGCTTGCCATTCCAATATATGGTAATTAGAGAATCCTATATTCAGATTACATTAGTGGTAGTGGAGGTGAGAAACAATTTCATTGCTATAATTTGAACACTTGAAATAACATGTCCTTTTCCAGGAGTTACTAACTGAAAATGATACATACAAGACATTTTCACACATGGTTTGTCCATCTCGATCATATTGTTGATAGCAGCCTGAAATGCAGCCCTCTGACCTCTTTCACTGGCAGTAGTCTGTCCAACTGCTGTGATCAACCATGAGGCAATGTTGGCAGCTGCCATCACTAAATGTCAAGCAGTGAATATATTTTCTGTCATAGAGACACGCACATCCTGGTACCTTCATTTCTCTTTTGCGAATCTCCTGTCAGAGTAGCTACAGAGTTTACACCATCAATTTGTAAGGGACAACAAAACGAAGAAACAGGACAGGGTTTCTGTGTCTGAAGTTAAGTCTTGAAGCCAGGATGCTTTCAACACCCTGGTTAAAAGACTACATTTATTTCAACATTGTAAGTATAACGGTGTTTCTTATGCCCACCTGAGTTAGACATCAGATTTTTCAGTATTAAAAAAGGCACATGGTGCTCATCCATGTGTGGCAAAAATCTGCCTCTCTTCTCTGCAGCAGCATTAGCACAGCAGGGTATAGCCCATCCCACACTCCCTTTCATGGTGCAAGTTTCTCATCATAAGCTAAAAGAAAGTCTTCCATAGAATCTTTGCCTTTAAAAACTTTTTCTCACAGGTGATGTTTAAGGAATGCAGGTAAGGATGAGATGGCACTATGAATTTGAGAGGAAAATGGTGTCCTTATAGTACCAGTATGAGATGGCCCCACCCAGGAAACACACTGTGGTTAGCACCAGGGAGGCACAAGATGCAGGGTCCCTAGGCTGTGTTGGTGACACCACCTACACTAGCAAAAGGTCTGGTCTTGGAGAAACAGCAGTTTACAAACTGCTTGGAGAAGCCCCAAATGTCCCTCAGTCTGACCGCTTGTGGCCTAAACACTTTCACTTCCTCAGGTGTTGTGCCCTGCCTGCCAACACTGGCTGAGTAATCACAGTTATCTTCTGCCATCCCAAAAGACAGAAGGGGAAGTGTTAATTTTCTACTCACAAACTAGCTCTCCTTAACATGTTTTTCCTCGCAGACCTGTAGTATATGGCAGAGAGTAGGTCTTTAGGGAGACTCTTCATTATTCATTTTCACAGTATCTCTAGACTTGCATAATTCATATTAGTGTAGGAGCTTAATCACTTTGTAGGTAAGAGCCACAGAAACCCAGTGATCCCAGGCCCCATCTCACTGCATACTCAGAACATAAAGCTACATATAAAAGAGTGCTCAAGACAGACAAAATCTCTGTTAAGACACTTGCCTTGAAGAAGACCCGTGAACCGCATGAACTCCCATGAACCTCAAGGCAGTTAGGCAGTAATCTCCTATCGAGCCTGATGCTTTCACTCGTGCAAACAGTAGAACTGCATCACAGTGCCAACAGGCATAGTCTGTCGCTCTTGTGTGAGCACTTCACAACCCAACCCTTTTCTTTGTGTCTTGTGGAAATAAGATCTTAAATGCAGGAGGAACCTGAGTGTTACATGAGTTCAAGTTGAGGTGGGGTTTTCAGCAGTCCATATTTTGGGGGTAGCTGGGTATTGGATCCACCTGATTTATAATAAATATAGGAAGAAGATAATAAGAAACTCACTGGCTGAGAATTAGCCATGTGAAACCTCCTTTCTCACACTCATGAAAGAGTTTGTGTGAACCTCAGTGAGAACTGAGCTAGCAGAGCAGATGAAGGTAGATTTTTATGCAAAAAATTTTAACTCAATCTCACACCCAGGAGCAAAATCTCCAGTCTGCCAGATAAAAGCGACCACTACTAGACATTTCCACCCCAGGTAGGGGTAATACAACTAGAATGTGCAGAGCAAAAGCTGTCACTGAGGAATCTCTCACGTTTTTTCCACTTTAATTTTTGAGCAGTTCTGAAGCAATCACAGTCTCTTCCACCATCTGGAACGATTGCAAAAAAATTTAAAAATTAAATAACAACTGTAGTCCTTAGGTGATCCTTGCAGATTCATGCTGGCTCCCATGGCAGTAATTGGTAAAACACCTCTTGATTAGATGAGGTGGTATAAGCAATCACACCCTCACATATAGGAAATGACCTTAGGAATATCAAATCTGAATTGCAGAATTGAATAGCTGAATACTTTAAGCTAAAACCACCAGATGATAAAAAATGTTGAAGTGCTAATTTCCCTTTCCTAGGGAAAAGATAGGGGAAAAAATTGAAATAGGAAGCTTTCACCATTCAATAGCAGCATCTGAGACTAGGACGTTACCTTAGTGAGGACTTTCTAAATGTGAAAATGAGGGGTTTGATACTTAAAAGCAGTGGTACTTTCATTCGGAAGATGAAATACAAAAGCTCTGGCTTCTTGCTGCTCCAAGTTTTATATACAAGCAGTATTTGACTGATCATGATGACTGTAATAAAAGGTTTTTGCAGAAGTAATAGGAAATAATGTATTTATATTATAGCTAGAGAAAAATAAATCACCTGGAATTTAATAGCATTTAATACTCAGTGCTCTAGAAGGAAAAACAAAAAATTAATTTTCTTATAAGAATCTCCTATTTTTCCAGAAGGAATGTGTTTGGAGACACTATGTAAAGTGGTAATCGTTTGAGGAAAGCTGGAGTACAGTTGTGTGAGCCAGGGTGTTGCCCCTGCTGGATGTTTTACACTTCACACAGTTGTGTCAAAACACAGCAATATTGCAAAATTGACTGCTTATCCTTTTCAATGATATTCACACTAAAACAGGAACAGCACTGCCTGTTTTGTACCAGAGTACAGGTGGCTTAAACAACATATATCCCTCAATCCTAAGTGACTCACAGTATTTGCTGTTTTCTGTAAAGGACTGTGCAGCTTGCATGCTTGTCCTCTGTACCAATATGAACAATCATGGATATTGTGCCACATCCTATCTAGCATTTTTCTTGTAACAAGAGAGAAACTGAGAGAAGGAGTTAAAGGAATCTTAACAGATAAGATATTGCATGGCCCTAGGAATTGAATTAGCAGGTGTGACTCAAAGGTGCGGCTTAATGATTTGTTAACCATTCTGTAAATTAAGTGAGGCAGGAAGCTTTGCAGCTCCTCACAAAGGACAGCCCCCGATAAAGATCGGAAACTTGCCTTAAGGAACTGTTAAAACCTATCCTCAAGCAAGAGATTACCAAGTGGTAATGAAGAGGAGCCATCAGCCTTCATCTCCACGACCCCCAACGACCATCACGAGGAGGCACTGCGCAACCGCAGTCGGGAGGAGTCCATGGAAATGACCTCTTGGAACTAATTTTAATACGAAGCGGGGATAGGTCATCCGTATGTATAGGCGTGTTGGGAAATCTCATGCATATGTAACACTGACCTGTATAAGTTTGAAGCCGGTCGCCACGTGGGGCGCGCACGACTTTGGTGGGGCTACCCCCGTGCTGCCCGGCGCCGAATAAACATACCTACTTTACAATCTTACAGATTGTGGAGTCCGTTTTTTCCGCACGTCAAAACTTTAAATATTGGTTCAAAGTAGGAACAGGAGCACCTCAGTGCAAAAGGAAATCCAGTACCACAATCAGGCAGACAACTACCAAACCTCATTCAAATTCTATGATGTTCCTTCTTTACTTCTTCTGTCATGTTCATTGCCAGAAGGTGGTATCTGTATGCAAACAAATGTTTATAATCAGTGTCATTTGGTGGAGTTTGCTATCTGCAATCTAGACTCTGTAATATCACACTCCTTTCCATGCCAGTCTAACTTGCAAAACAAGATTAATGAATAACTGCCAGGGTATCTTCTTCTGCTTTTGTATTTTGGACAAAAGGGCTGATGGCCCTCGCTCAAGCTATACAGTCACTTCCTCTTCAAGTGGAGAGCAGAACAACCAGATTTATTCAGAGCAAGAGAAAACACAAGCTTCCTGTGTAGGCAAGTTAGCTATCAGCACTGTGTTTTGTTGCAATTAGACAACCAGATCCAACTAGAAAATGGAATAGCTTCTGTGTCAATTCATGCAAAAATGAGAAGGAGATGTTTTGGCCAAAGTCTGCATATTGGGGAAGATCTCTGTGTTGCTCTGAGTCATAGCTCTAGTGTATGAGATTCCTGGAGCCCCAACAGGTAAAACTTCTTATTTGTACTATATGTTTCATTATGCATTGCAGTTTCTGTTTCTTCCTCAGCTATCATGGTACAGCAGCTGGGTCTCTGCCTGACTTGTACTCAAGGAGAAGAAGCCCAAGTGCAAAAACAATCTGTAGAGGAAACAGAGTGACATTACAAGAAGAAAATGTTACATCATTTTTTTTGGTAGACATACTGAAACGGTACCCCAATTGAAATGCAGCCTTACCTCAACTTTTTCAACGAGACTTAGTGATGAAAAAGAGGTTATCATTTGTTGTGCTGAAACTATTTCAAAACCATGTGCAAATGCAGCAAGCTAATGATCAGTTCTTGTCATGCTAGAAGGAAAACTAAGGATAAGAGAGATTTATCATAGAACCATAGAATCATAGAATACTTTGGGTTGGAAGGGACCTTTAAAGGTCATCTAGTCCACACTCCCCTGCAAACAGCAGAGACATCTTCAACTAGATCAGGTTGCTCAAAGCCCTGTCCAACCTGACCTTGAATGTTTCCAGGGATGGGGCATCTACCACCTCTCAGGGCAACCTGTTCCAGTGTTTCACCACCCTCATCGTAACAAATTTATTCCTTATATCTAGTCTGAATCTATCTTCCTTTAGTTTAAAACTGTTACCCCTTGTCCTGTCACTACTACAGGCCCTATTAAAAAGTCTGCCCCCATCTTTCTTATAAGACCCGTTACCTGAAGTATTGAAAGGCCACAATAAGGCCTCCCCAGAGCCTTCTCTTCTCCAGGCTGAAAAACCCCAACTCTCTCGGCCTTTCTTCATAGGAAAGGTCTTCCATCCCTCTGGTCATTTTCATGGCCCTCTTCTGGACCCAGTCCAACAGGTCCCCATCTTTACTGTGCTGAGGACCCCAGAGCTGAAGGCAGTACTGCAGAGGGGGTCTCACCAAAGTGGAATAGAGGGGCAGAATCACCTCCCTTGACCTGCTGGCCACATTTCTTTTTATGAAGCCCAGGATACAGTTGGCTTTCTGGGCTGCGAGTGCACACTGAGGGCTCATGTCCACCTTTTCATCCATCAGTACCCCCAAATCCTTCTCTGCAGGGCTGCTCTCCATCCCTTCATCCCCCAGACTGTATTGATACCAGGGTTGCCCCAACCCAGGTGCAGGAACTTGCACTTGGCTTTGTTGAACCTTGTGAAGTTCACATATTCCTGAAAGGAGTCCCAAGGAATCCAGAGAAGTGCAAAGCTCAGTGTAAAATTATACACGTCTGTTATCTTACAGTTACCGAGTTACTGCCTCTCTTTGTCTCAACAGTCTTCCAGGTTGAGACAATCTGTATTTAAGTACTCCATTTAGGTACAGGCTACCTGTTTAGACTGCAAGCTGAACTGCTCATACAGTTAACCCATAACTTGTTGCAGTACAGGTAAGTACCCTGGCAAGAGGTCATGTTGTTAAAACCTCTGGAACAGGTAACAGTCAACAATGATGAATAGACTGCAGCTAGCTAGATGATGCTATGTATTCATTGCTGAATAATAGGTTTTATGCAAGACTGTGACCTTAAAGATCTGAGGTCTGAAACGTCAAGTAGGAGATCCTCAAACCAATGAAGAGCCACAGACTATTTAAACAGTGGCTAGACTATGGGTATTGGGATACGCATATTGATTAGTAACTTCTACATCAAATAGTTCTAGTGACTCCTGAGGAGGTATTTGTTGAATTATATCCAACATGTTATGTGAAGTGGCAGAATCAAGTCTCAGGTAATTGAAGGTCTATGGGTGTTACGTTTTTCTGTGAACAATTTTGCCATCTCTCTATGTGATAAGTTCACGTTCAGAAATGCAGAAATTTTTGACAGGATTTTACTGAGAAACCAGTTGTGTAGAAGCAGGGTCAATGTAACCACAAGTAACAGAGTTAAAGAATGTCACTTAAGCAGGAGGACAGAATAGGTCCTTCTGCCCATGGCTTAGTGAGGGGAGTTCTCTGGCCTGGGCTGTATAGGAGACCAGAACAAATGATCAAAGTGTTTCCTTCAGTTTTTAGAAGTCTATGAAACATTTCCACAGAAAAAAATGCATATCTCAGCAAAAAAATAATTACAAAGTATGTTTACATATGGATATGTCATTAACATAAAAAATTAGCATACATTTCTTAATACTTTGTAATTGGATTACAGATACCTCTGAATTCTTTTGCAGGAGTGAGCTCTTTATGTCTTATTTCCTAACCAGTATATGTCATTTTCCTTTTATTTTGTTTTTCAAAGACATATCCTGGAATGAGACTAGCCTGAAGAGTCTATCAAAAGGACTCTATCTTTTTGATAAAAGTTCAGATAGTGGTGTACAAAAACCCAGGAAAAACAAAATTAATCAACAAATAAAAACATGCGTATCAATGCTCATGATTCTCTGAATACAGTCTGCTCCTGCACACCAAAAAAACCCACAAGAATGTCAACATCTAAAAGTTTCTATATGTCTTCAAACTGAGTCCACCATGTCAGATCTCTTGAACATCTAAACCACAGCCTTCCAGAAAATGTAACACACAAGAAAAAGTTCAAGCCAGCATTACAGTCCTAAGAAGGAGTGTCTCTTTTTTCAGGTTTTCTTCCTCCGAAAGACGAACATTTAAATAGATGCTGACATTCATGTTCTTAATAGGCAGATGACACAAGTACTTGCAAAGAGTACCCTCTCTTCTCTAGAAGCAAGCTCAGGCTTTACACCAACAGTGAGTGAAAACACTTGCAAACAACTCAGTTTCTTAACAAGCAAATCCAGGGTCTGAAACTGCATGTTCTCTAACAGCTTGCTATTTCTGAAGTCTAAAATACATCTGATCTCCTCTACTTTTCTAGCTGGAAAGGATAGCCCTCTCAGTGGTGTGGTCTAGAGAGAGAAGATGGACTGAATCATGAATCCTTGACAGGAAGATATCCTCTGCAGTTTGAACAGATTTAGTGTATAGCAAGATGCAGTTTAGTCACATATGTGTGATTTTTGATCACATTGCTCAAACTCAGACTCTTAAAGGAGCAGCTCTGTAGTTGTTCTTGTATATTTAAAATACTCAGTTTTAAAACAGTTTTAAAACTGAGTTTTCTCAGTTGCAATACTCACAATGGCGTTAAAACCTTCCTGTTAGCTGAAAGGGTTTATATGTTGGAATATTAGACCTAGAATTTCTAGCTTACCAGTTTATCAGATATGGCACTCACTTACTTTTGAGTCTTTGTCCCAGTGAATCACAGCAAAAGCTTGAATTTTAGCCTACCTGAATTCCTGGGAAGGGATCTGACAGTCAAATTGCTAATTCTTTCAGGCTCCTAAATCTGGAGAAACGTGGAACATACAAATAACCAAACCTTTTGTTCCCTTTGACTGTGCTTGAGATCAGAGCATGCTGTTGAGGTGAAGAAAATGCCTCCTCTTGGAATCCTATCCTATCCTGAAACTATGCTTGAGGATGGAGTCTGAGCAGCTTATTAGCAGTAAAATGGTATACTGGTACGCAGTTGCCTAGCAGTGAAAGCAAGCATCTACGAGGTTAAGTAGAAGCTGAGCAGCAAGTTTAAGCATGTACTACAATGGAGTACTACAATGGTGAACTTAGAGGATAGATTGCATAGAGGAGTACTTAAGCCATTAAAAGAACTGCAACTTTTTAGGACTTAGCAACTGTTAGTGTGCCACAAAGGAAAGTAAAGATCCATGATGCTCTACTTTTAGAATTTGGTGGTCAAAGTTGCCTGAAATTATTTTCTCCTTTTAAATGTACATGATTGTCTGGCTTTGCATAAAGAAAGAAGAATGTGCAGTTTTCTAGCTTGTGATGATGAAATGAAATCTCTGCCTAGTGGGCTATGATAATAGAAAGAAATGAAAAAGATAAACTTTTTTCCTTGTCTCAGTTTCCCTTCATGTTGAAGCTGAGAAACTGCTCTCCCAGCTGCTTTTTAGGTCATGATACTGGACTGGTGTTGGTACTTCATAAAGAGTAGCTGATTGGAATCGCTTGTTTGGCCATGTGCTGAATGTAGTGCAATGTAATGCGTAACAAGTAATAATGTAACACGAGCTACACTGAGGAAAGCAAGCTTGAAGGATGTAGTTTAGCAGTGCAATAGAAACTGATGATACAAAGTGGATACAACCAGGTTCTTTGACAGTTCATTATACAAGCGATACTCAAAGCATGCTTGGAGAGCATACTTCCTAGCACTCTCTCTCACTGCCTGCTTATAAGCAGACTGTGTTTGCTGCAGGGAGAGACAGATAATTCCATTAAAGATGTGAGAAGGTACAAGGCTGCATGCGCAAGGAGCTAGCTCTTTATTCTAGTCTGCCAAGGTGCCTTGCTCAGAGATGGCCAGGTCAGATGTGTTGCCATGGGGATTAGGTCACATCTGAGATCCTGAGACCTAGTTTGCTCTTCTGAGACAAAGTGGGTCTGTGTTGCTCCTTGCTTGAGGCCGGTTATCATATTATAGTCAGCCTCACATAAGCCTGTGCATCAATTGATTTCCTCTTTTACAGAACATTGGAAAGGTATGGCGCTCTGGACATACAGAAAAAGCAATACTACATCCAGGGTGAAAAGAGCGCCAGTTTAAATGGGTAAATATTATCTAAACTACTGTCAAATCAGAGACTAGGTCTGATGACTTGGTGCTGCTAAGATAACAGTAAAAAAAATGTTTCCCAGGTGACTTCCTATGAGATCTGACTATGGATTCAAATTCATGGTCCTGAGCAATTGGACAGAAGGACATAGGTCAATTTAGCTAGCAGACAAACTGCCAGACAACCCTTAGACTCTCCTTTATTAATTTTTCAGCTAAAAAATTATTTTGAAAATGTTTCTCTTTCTCTGATGTCCAATGTGTTGAAAGGAGATTTGCAATTCCAGATTGTAATACATAGTGTGTTCACAACAGATGGTGTTCTGTTTTCATTTTATAGCACTTTTTTGGCTCCAGCTGGTCTTTTTCCTTCCAAAGCTATGTAGGAACACCATCCTGAATTTCTGAATTATTGTTACATCACATTTCTAGATGTACTGTGGTACCTTTGCTATGTTCACAGACCTCTAGTGAAGTAGTTGCATGAGGTTATTTGATTGAAGTTCATGGGCTGCATGGAGTAGGAAGAAAATAAGACCAAGTCACAGAGAACAGAATTTTGGATGTAATCATGTCCTTTGCTTCATCTCCACTTTAGGTTTCTTTGAGAGCAGGTGTGCCTCATGACACCAGTCCCTTTTTAAAAACAGCAACACTGAATACTGCTTTCTTGTGGATTAACTGAGCAATTATGGACCTCGCCCTACTGTCCTTCCCTCCATGCCAAAAAGAACCCCCATCTTTGTCAATACAAGTTTATACATCGTACATAACAGGCTATTCCTCCCCTAGGACTGCTCTGGAGGATATGCTAGGGGCCAGGGTTGATTAATTACAGTCACGGCAGTAGACTTCAAAGACAGTCACTGGCAAAGCTGAACTTGACACCTCCCACATGAACAGCATTAACAATAGCAATGGGAACAACAATGAAAAACTTACAAGGAACAATCCAACCCCACCAAACAGAAGGAAGAGCCAGCTGAACACAGCTCAGTCTCCTGAGGGATATTTCTGTTGTAAGGAGTTCATTTGAAATGTAGGGGGTTTATGCAAAATGAACCCCTGTCCATAATGCCTGCACAGCCAAAATATGCAAATACCAAATTGTATATCAAACCCAGGAGGATAAGCCTCAGACACAAAGATGAAACCACAGTATCTTATCTTGTAGAGGGGAAGTTGAGAGGGGGAGGTCTGTTCTAGAGGTGTTGTCTAAACACAGGGAGTCCTTTGTGCAGCCTTTGCAAGTAACAGTAGAGCTGGAGATTACTAATGGAAGCAGTCTTGACTACCGTGACCAACAGATAAGCACTCAACATTGCAAAACAAGCTCAGTGGGTGCAAGAGGGAAGCTGTGTGTCTACCCACGGATATGACACCTCAGTCACACACTGCCTTCTGTGCATAAGCTTGTAAAGTTTAACAGCCCAAGGGATGATACAGAAGTCCAAGAGTTCATGGACAAAGCTGATGGCACGTGCTGGCTGCATCACGCAATTTTGAGTGTAAGGTGGTCTATAAAGCGAAGTATTAGCAGACAGTTTCAATCTTATGCTAAGGCCAGAGCATCCAGGAGAGGTCATTTTACCTGTCAAACAACCACAGCCCATAAATGCTTTCTAAGGAAAGAAATGGCTTAATCAAAATCCCACCCTGTGTGTCCTATCAGCACACACTCACTCAGTGTACAGGAGGGAGTTCCACCTCTGCAGGGCCTTGGGGAAAACCACAGTGACTGCAGATTGCAAAATTCTCATCATGGAACAAAAGGAGAATGAGACTGTGCCTTGTGAGGGCATATACTACTCTGTGCCACTTGAAATCTTTGTCTTCGTGCTAGGTGTGGTAGCCATTCCTGAGGGAGTACTTGAAAGAAGCAGAAGAAAAAGTGGGGTACCCAAGGAGCTTCCCATGTTTTTTACAGGTTCATCAGGTCCCGGGAGGAGGAAGGCATTTTTACACCAGTGCGGATGCACTCTGAAATGCTTGTATACATGTAAGACACCCTCAGAGCCCTCTACAATCCCTCTACAACCTCCAGGACCTGTGTCTCAGGCAAATCCTTCCTTTGGCCCTATGCACTCATTGTTTCAGTCACAATCCTGGCCATGGGATACAGACAAATCTGAATGAGTGCAGCTGTGTTGCCACTGTGTCTGTGACTGGTTTTGTACCTGCCCGATTCTAGTCTGGACCCTGAACTGCTGATGTGGCTTCCTGGGCTGACCTCGGACCTGCCTCATCATGCCGGCTTGCTAATCATCACTGGAGTGTGTCTGACGCTGGTCAGGTCTCCAGATCTGATCCTCCCTTGCTGACTTGACCTTCTGACTTCTTGCCAGTGAGGACACTGCCCCTCATCTGCCTTTCTGTCACCCTCAGGTTTCCTTCCCTTTTGGATAAGTGTCATTCTTGTTGCTGCCTGACAGTACGGAGTGGACAGAATCCAGTAATCTGAGTGAGCGGCTGCCCAGATCCTGCAATCAAGACATGTTAAAAATGACTATGTCTTAGATCTTTCTCTTCTCTGGGACTAAGACAACTTGTTGAATTTGTTGAAGGTGAGAGGGAGAAATGTAGAGAGGTTCCATTGTGTACTTGGAATCAGGACCAAGTCTCCTCTGGAGGTAGACCTATATTCAGAAGCAGATTTTATTTCAGATATGGAGGAAGGACAAAACTCTTCCTGTCCTTTCTTTGGCCCAGTAACAAGTGATTAGGGCAATCACCTAAGACATGCTGGACCGTGAGCCCACACTACCAGCCTCAAGCACAACCTGATGTTCGAGCTGCCTCCAGGGGAGGCCTCCCCCCACTGCCCTGCTGAAGGAGGGATCACTCTAACAGAAAGCCTCACCAATGACACAAAGACTCCTTTTAGTCAGGGATGCAGTAGTGTTTAGCATAGCATACTAGCTATGCTACTGGATGGAGAGTTTCTCTACTGTGGAAGATAGGTCTCCCTCCACCTACTGCCAGTTGTGAAACAGCAAGTCCTAGCACATGTTCTGTGTAACACGGTGCTCTGGTTATGCTGCATGGTCCTCTTGCAGCAGAACATGTACATATCAATCTTAATGTTTGGGAGTAAGAAATCTTGTGAGATGTACTGTGGGAAGAACTTGCTCTTGGCTTAAACAGGTTAAAATGACAAATCAGGACTAGTGGTTTTCTTGTTTGTTTAAAAAAGGTTTTTCATGTGAATTATATAAGCTGTTCAGACAGTAGGAACCGTCTGTCACCCTATATGTCTACATCTGCTTTTGAAAGGTGCTTACCTATCTTTTCTTCTCCTGTCTCAGATTAGAAATGTTCATCCCTTTCTTCCACATGGCATTTTGGTAAGTCAGCACCTTAGAAATGATGCGCCATCTGTTTATGCCTGGGCATCTGACAGATATTTTTACTTGCACTGACCTTTTTCCATCCTGTTACCCAGAACACTGTGATGCAACTAATTCATAGTTAAGACTCACATGAAGGTCAGCCTTAATAAATCTGCTGTAAAGAGTTCAAGGGAACGACACTTCCCGTAGCCAGTTCAAACCATGGAAAGCTGATGCTAGCAGCAGTGGCAGCAGCAGTAGTAGGTGTTCCTGTGTGCTGAGAAGAGTGCAAGGCTTGCCAGGTCTCCAAGCATCTGAGGGCATTTCTGGGCCCAAAAGCAGGGATCATTGACCCAGTGTGTAATGCACCAATAGACACACAGAGCAGAGGTCTTCTATTCCATGTTTGTACAGAGATGGGTGCTAAGTGGTAGTCCCACAAACCTAGCACGTCCTTGAAAATCATGTGGCAGGTTTATACAAGATAGAAACAGAGAAGAAACTACCCAAAAGCAAATGATTGGTTACTCGTGATCGCATTCGACAAAAAATCATCTGCACATGTCTCATTATCTAGTCACTTAATTATACTAAGGTCGTCCTAAATTTGCATCTAAAATCTCCTCCTAAGGGTGTGTTTTTAGCATTATAATGAGATTATAATGAGCTAAGTTCATCTAAAAGACACCATTTTGGAAGTTTCTGGACCCCAACCATCCGCAACTGGGCTTGGAGATCAGTGTTCATTTCTTATCTTATTGATTTGGTTCTTCTTTATCATATTCTGCATTCCTCAGCGGCACACTCCTCCAGTCACCAGACCTTGCACAGCTCACTGTTCTCCCTCAGCAGAAAATTCTGTTTTCTACGTTACATCCCTGACACCTCTGGACTGTGTGTGTGGAGAGCCTGGCCACACTGGTCTTGCAAGAGGGGCAGATGGGAGTGGGGTGGTGCTGGTGGTCCTTGTGGCCAGTGTAAACTGCAGGAAGCTGCATATAAGCATCCCCAAGAGAGTGTCTGTGACCAGGAATGCTGTGAACAGGGTGTGCAAATGGGGAGCTTCCCGTCAGGGAACCTGCTGTACAGGGAGCCTGCTGCAAAGTCTGTGCCCCACAATCCTGGGTGGAGGAGGGTGGATGCTCCACCTGTGCAAAGTGTGCTCTGGTGGAGTCACTCGGGCAGCGAGTGTTGGGGCTGCAGGATGAAGCCAGCAGGTTATGCTCTACTAGGGAGAAGAACCAAGAAACGGATTATTATCCAAGGCGTTTTAAAAAGAAACATTAGAGCCCCATGGCACTGACCTTCAAGGACTATCAAAGAGTGTCAACAGCCAAAACATAGCACCTTGAAGAATGGGGTGCCATGCTCTCTGGTAACTCGTGGCAACAGGATATCACTTTCCTGTATTTCCTCATGTGTACCAACCAGCAACAGATACAAAGTCTTGGCAGTAGATGAAGCCAATGAGCAAGACTTACAGGGAGAAATGGCATCAGCTGCACTAAAAGCTGCAAGAGAAAGCAGCAAGTGCTAGTAGTGGGTGACTCTGCTGAGAGACATTGAAGCACCCTCTGGCATGTCACAGACAGACTGCCACAACTGATAAAAAGCAGACTACTATCCCCTACTTCTCTTCCAGGTGGGTATCAATGACACAGTAAAGTATAACCTCAACAAGGTCAGGCAGGACGTCAGAGCCCTGGGGGCGCAAGTGAAAGGGACAGACGCCCAAGTAATCTTCTCCTCTGTCAGAGATAGGGGTGCAGGCATCACACTGCAGAAGTTAACACCTCATGTAGATCAACACCTGGCTTCGTAGCTGGTATCATTGCCAGGGCTCCAGCTTCTTTGATCACAGGACATTCTTCGAAAAACACAGATTATTGGGAGAGATGGGATCCACCTACCTAGAAGAGGAAGGAGAATCTTTGCTGACAGATGGGCTGACCTAGTGAATACTGCTTTAAACTAAAGAACTTGGGGGTGGGAATCAAAGCTATGACACTTGTGTACTCACAAGCAACAGCTTGGTTGATTGCACCTACCAGAGTACCAATATATGCAGCGTGAATCTTGTGTGCATTTGTACCTCCTGATACTTCATCTTGGTGAATCCATGCTGACTAGTTCCAGTCACCTTGTCCTTCATGTGCTTTTAAATGGATTCCAATATTAACTGTTTCATCACTTCCCCAGGTGTGCTTTGCATGTGTAGTTTCCGTGCAGTAGAAACAACAGATGTTGAATTCACATTCACTTGCCTCAGTACTTCATGCCTCAGTGGTTCCTGTAATCCTGAGTCCTGGAACCTAGTTCTCATCCCTTAATGCGCATTAGCTTTACCATTCCAGCCTTCCTCTGCCAGTATGAATAAGCTTTTCTGTCAATACACTGCTGATGATTTCCAGATGGCACTAAGAAACCACAGGGCTGCTGTCAGCCTTGAGATGCTGGACATTCAAATGTGTTTCTTGGCAGAGATAAGTAGTCTGTGGAACATCTGTGGCCTCTGCTAGATGGCAGAGGGAATGGGTATACCGTGATGCAGATGAGGGCTGATGTTCACTGGATTAAGGAAGTCTGCAAATTCTGTCCCTGCACAAAGATGTTTCCCATCAAAACTCAAATCAGTGGAACAAGACCCGGAGAAGACTTCGCTCAAATTCCCAACACAAGCAACATAAACCAGATTTTATGACAGACTCTAAGACTCTGGTATCAGTGAAAGAGGAATAGAAAGGTGTGATGGTACTCTCCCAAGTATCATGTGCTCTCCCATATGCTCACAGAAACACAGAATCATAGAATGGTTTGGGTTGGAAGAAACCTTTAAAGATCATCTAGTTTCAACCCCCCAGCTGTGGGCTAGATTAGGTTGCTCAAAGACCCATCCAACCCGACCTTGAACAGTCCCAATGATGGGGTTATTCACTGGGCAACTTCTTCCAGTGTCTCTTAACCCTCATCATAAAGAATTTCTTCCTAATATCCAATCTAAATCTACCCTCTTTCAGTTTAAAATCATTGCCCCTTGTGTTATCACTACAGGTCCTGGTAAAAAGTCTCTCTCCTTTCTTATAAGCCCTCTGTAGGGTGGGAGAAGACTTTGTTTTGGTAACCCAGGATAGTTTGCCTCCCCCATCCAAGTATGTTGAGTCTCAAGCACATTTTATCTCATTGTCGTGGTAACCCAGGATCATTCACTTTCCCCCTCATCTGCACCCACCTTTGCAGAGGCACCAACCTGATGGCCAGCTGTGGATCTTGGAATTCAGACAACAGCACGTGCACCACATCAGCAAGCTTGCTAATGAGCAAAACAGGACATTGCATATGTATGATATGTTAATCAGCACAAGTTTTATTATCCACCCTTGTGGTGTTTTCCCTTGAGCTTCACTCCTGAGCAGGGCTCCACCGCATCAGGTCCCCACTTGATTAGCATTGGCCTCCCAGGGGTCCCACTGTGGTAACACTAGGCTTTCATTAAAGCCAAAGATCTTACTTACTGAGTGTTGTGCCTCATCCCTGAGGGATCCACACCTGCTTTTTGCTTGTAATGTTCCCTTTATGTATTGGAAAGATACAATAAGGTCTTCCCAGAGCCTTCTCTTCTCCAGGCTGAACAATCCCAACACTCTCAGCCTTTCTTCACAGAAGACGTCTATCATCCCTCTGATCACTCTCATGGCCCTCCTTTGGACCCGTTCCATGTCTTTCTTGCACTGGGAACTGCAGAACTTGGTGCTGTACTCCAGATGGGGTCTCAGGAGAGCGAAGTAGAGGTGGAGAATCACGTCCCTTGACCTGCCTGCCATGCTTCTTTTTATGCAGCCCAGGATGTGACTGACTTTTTGGCTCATACCTGATTTTTCACCCACAGGTAACCCTCAGTCCTTCTCTGCAGGGTGCTCTTAATCCATTCTTCTGCAGTATGTCCTGATACTGGCGATTGCTCTGACACAGGTGCAGGACTTGCACTTGGCCTTTTTGAACTTCAGGAGGTTCACATGGGACCACTCCTCAAACCTGTCAAGGCCCCTCTGCACAGCATCCCTTCCATCAAGCCTATCAACTGCACCACTCAACTAGGTGTCACCCACAAACTTGCTGAAGTGGTACTTAATCCCACTGTATATGTCATTAATGAAAAAAATTGAACAGTACTGGTCCCAATGCAGACCCCTGAGGGACATCACTTGATCCTGATCTCCATTTGGACATTGAGCCATTGACTGCAACTCTTTGGATGTGGCCATTCAGCCAATTCCTTATGCATTGAATAGTTCATCCATGAAACCCATATCTCTCTAATTTAGAGGCAAGGATGTTGTGTGGGACCATATCAAAGGCCTTACATAAGTCAACATAGATGACATTAATTGCCCTCTCCTTATCCACCAATGCAGTCACTCAGTCGTAGAAGGCCACCAGAGTAGTCAGGCATGATTTGCCCTTGGTGAAGCCACGCATTGCCTCTTGTCCTGTCACTGGGAACCACTGAAAAGCAGCTGGCTCCACCTTCTTATTAATATATAGAAATATCTGAAGGGAGAGTATAAATAAGATCCCCTTCTTAATAAGAGCCTTCTCTTCCCCAGACTGAAGAGCCTAGCTCTCTCAGCCTTTCATCATAGGAGAGATGCTGCAGTCCCTTAATCATTTTAGACACCTTTTGCTGGACTCTGCCCATTATCACTTGTGCTGAGGAGCCCAAAGCTGGACCCAGCACTACACATATGGCCTCATCAGTGCTGAGTAGAGAGGAAGGATCATCTTCCTTGACCTGCTGGCAACACTCCTCCTCATGCAGTCCAAGATACATTCTTCCATGCAAGAACAAAATTCTGGCTCATTGCTGGTTCAAACTGGTGTCCACCAGGACTCCAGGTCCTTTTCTGCAAAGCTAATTTTGTGCTTATCAGCCCCAGCATGTATTTGTGTCTTGGATTGTTCCTCGCCAGGTCTTTGCACTTCCATTTGTGGAACTTCATGAGGTTCCTGTCAGCCCATTTCTCCAGACTGTTGAGGTCACTCTGGGTGGCAGCACAACTCTTTGGCACATCAGCCACTCCTCCTGGGTTTGTATCATCTGCAAATTTGTTGAGGGTACAGTCTGCCCCATCATCTAGATCATTAATGAAGATGTTAACCACAACAGCAATGATTCTGGACCCAGTACTGACCCCAGGAGTACACCTCTGGCTACTGGTCTTCAACTGTAGTCCATGCCAGTGATCACCACCCTTTGTGTTTGGCCAGTTTTCAGTTCACCTCACTGTCTGCTGCTTTAGCAAATACTTCATCAGCTTCAGTTGGGGATCTATTCGGAGACAGTGTCAAAAGCCTTACTGAAGTCAAGGTAGACAATATCCCCTGCATGTACCAAGTCAGCCATTTCATTGCAGAAGGTTATCAGGTTGGTCTGATACATACTCTGATTTATCAATGATGTACCAGGTACCATGGGACCTAATGAGATGCATCCCAAGGTCCTGAGGGAATGGCAGATGTAGTTGCTAAGGCACTGTCCATCACATTTGAAAAGTCATGGCAGTCACATGAAGTCTATAATAACCAGAAAAAAGGTGTAGTTCATCTCCTGTAGACAGGCGAAAGGTTTTGGTTTGTTGGTTACATGTTTGTCTCCAAGAGTGATAGCTGGGTTCTCTCCACTGCATTATCACCTAGCCTGCTGTGTTGAGCAGTAGGACAATGTCACTATATAATCTTGCACAGGCCTTGCGAGGATGAGTACAGCATGCTGATTGGGAGATGGATAGGTAATGAAGCTCTGACCTGAAACTCCTGCTTCCAAAGCACCTCCTAGTTCCCATATGAAGCCAGTATGTATTTTAGGAGCTCCATTCTCAGATGCTTCTTATAATGTGACCTCAGGAATTTTGTAACGCACATAAATCCAGCTGCTCTGGGCAGACTTGATTCCATCATTTTTGTATTGTTTCTGCAGCAATCTGTAATGTCTAAAAGCCCTGCACTGTGGTAAAAAAATAAGAAAACATGTCTGAGGAGGGAGGTTATTCAGCTGAAAATATGTACATTTACTTTCAGCACAAAGAGTTGCTGCTGCAATCAGGGACAGCAGTGAAAGACTTCATTACCAAGGCTCCTGGCTTTCAGCACAATTCCTTCTCAGAAGGCAGTATGCAGTCCTTGTGAGCTCAATCCACAGATTGTCAGGGAAGCAAAAAAGATTCTTCACAGTCCTCCAGTTCATATTGTTACTCAGCGTCAGGTAAAAGTGAAGACATGAAGTATGTGACATTGTACCCTATCATGGGGATTAGACTAGTGGCAAAACAGTCTCTACCTATTGTCTGCAGCAAAGGCCAAAAATGTGCTGAGTCAATGACGTCGCCCTGTGGTTGGCATGACACACTGTCAGTCATGAAAGCAAGTGTCACAATTTTGCTAATACACCATGTTAGCCACTCCAGTTTAACCTTATATTGGAGACTTTTCAGGAAGGTATAAATGACCACCCTTTCACATGCATAGGTTATGTTCTGAGGAGAAGGTGTGTTAGCATGAAGGCTGCTTTATTCTGCTAGCAAATTTTATCATGCTATAAACAGAGGGCCCATAAAAAGAGTTGCAACAATCTGCATGTGACCAGCCCAGCATGTTAGAGGATTTTCTGTTCAAAACTGTGGCTGGGCCAGCTCTAAGGATAGGCCTTACTTTGGTGCTTTCTGTTGTCCAAGTTTTGGAGGGAAAGGGGTGAGCTGTTGGTAATTAAGCAGGAAACTATTTTTTGTTCTCTAGACTGCAGAAACCAGAAGATTGGACACTGGAAATAGGCCCCTTTTGGAGGGCAAGGGGCGAGCTGTTGGTAATTAGCAGGAAACTATTTTTTGTTCTCTAGACTGCAGAAACCAGAAGATTGGACACTGGAAATAGGCCCCTTTAACAATCAGCTCTGGATTACTACTCCCTCTCCCCCATGCAGACACATTATTCACATATTCCTTCTCACCTCACCCAGAGGAGCAAAGGGGACTACAATCATACTAAAGCTCACTTATGTGTACAAGGGCAGAGGTATTCTGTCATTCAGGGCAAGAAGAGCCCAACAAAAAGCAACAGTTTTTTGAACTGTTCATGCTGATAACACACAGAAGTTCTGAACCCTATGGACTTTACCATCTGCATGTTGTTGAAAGAGCATTGCAGTTCCAATGTGAGCCAAAACAAAATTATCAAGAAGACTACTGGAAATAGGGATGCACACCCACTACTCTGAATGATGAACCTTGTACTAAGAGTATACTGTGCCTTGAGAGATGAACTAATGACAGTACGACGCCATCACCTTTAGCAGACAAACAAAGCATCCAGAACATGCAAAGGAACCTGTATCATTTGTTCAGCAATGTTTCAAGTCATGCTTGAAACTTGGTGATACTTAGTCCACAATATTTATAAAATGTCACTAAAGTTCATGATAAATGTTTAGCAGCCTCTTTTCAGGTTTTGTACTTAATAATGAGAGACGAAAAGCCACGTACCACTGTGGAAACCCCTGTTCTTCCTGCCACCACAAAAAAAAATAGCTGAAATCATGTAGGAAAACAATCTGAAGTGCATTCCTTTGTCAGCAGTAAACACTTCTGGAAGACACCTAGAAAATATTGATGAAGACTGGAAAGAACAAGCATGAGTACAAATGATGCAGTCTGACAGGTTGGCTACAGAGCTGAGTGAAAGTACAGATGTTTCTAACATCCTCATGGTATTTCCCATATTCTGCTTCAATAAGGAAACAGACAAAAAATGACTTTGTTGTGAGCCACCACAAAGATGTACTGGAGAAGATATATCTCAGAACACAGCCAAAGCCTTTTTGCTCAATCTTGCATCTAGTCGCTGACAGTTGCACAACATACGTCAGTACTAAAGCCAGTACACCAGGAAAGTTACTTGTACTAGCTCTTGATAGTAGCTATTATTTTATATAGTTCTTGTATTAGCTACTGTTGCAGTAGCTGATACAAGTCTGTCTCCAGCTGTATCCTCTTGGCTTGGCCACCCACACTGTCACAGCCCACATACACAGCCCTTTATCTCCAGGGTATTGAGCTGAACAGCACTGCACGGTAACAGCAAGGTCCAGCTGATTTGTTCCTTGTGCCTGCCTGGGCCAGCCCTTCCAGGATGCTCTAGCAGTTGGAGGAGACCCTCCTTGCCCTGCTGAAACTCTAGTCACTTAGCTCTGTCCAGAGGGTCCGAAGGCTTATTCTCCTCATCTTCATTGTTCCAATACATAGGACAGGGTTTTGTAAACCTCCCAGGACCTGATCCAAATGCTGAAGGGACAGAATCACTGATTCCCACTGGCTGTACATCAAACGTTTGCTCTACAGAAAAAACACTTGATCCAGTAGAGAGGGTGTTGATTTAGAATTACTGATTTTGTTTGCTTTCTAAATTTTAAATATAAAATAAAAGCGCATGAACCCATTCAACGAAATGGAGAGTGTGGGGGTGTGGTGCATATCTCCCCTTTCTATCATCTGCAAAATGTACTTAGTGTTTTACTTCCAGTTGGTCCTACAGAGCAGACACTGGGAGACTGCTGAAATCTGGGAGCATCACATGGTTACAGGGACTGCTCAGTACAAAAGGAGTGATATTGAAATCATGGAGCCCTTGTTAATCTGGAGAAGAAATGGGAAGGAACTGGGGAGAGATTTTTATGTCCTTTGACCCATGGTGCTTGGGAAATGGATTTCGTCACACAGCTGGAGAACACAGAGTGAAATACAGGGCACCGCAAGGCAGCTATTCGGGGTACCACACAGCAAAGGTGAAGCAGTGTTCAGAGGAGCAACTCCACAAACCCAGGCACTGGCTGCTGTTCCAACCTTGCCCACCACAACTCTTTGCTAAGGCTCTCAAGCTGGAGCTCAGAAGCCATCAGGACAGTAAAGACAGCAAGGACATTTTGGCATGTGGGAGAGATGCTCAACTGAAAAAATGTGATGAATGGGGCACTTTGATGCCTAATGCTGCTGCCTTCCCTCTTCCTCCCTCAGCACCAGCTCCTAGAGGCAACTGGACATAGCACTGCCCTGTCATTGCCTATAACATTTCCATACAGCTGGATTTACTGCTCTGCTCTAGAGTCTAAACAGCTGCAGCTCTGGAAATTACAAGCAACAGCTGTTACTCAACAGCTTCTTCTGTTACTGCACCATCATACCAGGACAGCAGTGCCATGCTTCAATGTCACCACCACACAGCAGGAGCGTCACGGTGACATTTGAGAACTTCCCCTAGGAATCTGCAGCCAGCCAGCACCAGTCCATTGGTGTTTGCAGCCTGGCAGGACCAAGCCCAGCTGCTCAGGGAGATGGCTACAGCTGGGTACCCCTTTCATCAAACCCAGAGAAGAGGTTCAAAGGGAGCCACCTCCATCAGAAACATCATCTGCTTCTGCTCTAGATTAGCAGGCTGAGTCAACAGACTCAACTTTTCCTGTTCCTCCATGATGGGATAAAAGAGCAGCTTGTGCTGCATCTATAAAGGAAGAAAAGGATTTCCAAGCATGCAGCAGTGACCATGGGACCAAAAGAGTCCATTGCATTTCTTCTGAGGAGAGCTCTGGTGAAGCTAATGACTTCTCAACCCTTGGCTTTCCAAAGAAGCTCTGGAAAATTTTTGAAAGCCATCAGTGTAAGTCCATTTGGCGGGTTGACGATGGAATTTGTGCTGCGATTGATGAAGAAGGAAGTGTTGGCAAAGAGAAGCCTTTGGAGAATTTTTGAAACTGAGAGCATGAAAAGTTTAATTTGTCAGTTCAACCTGTATGGATTCAGCAAAGTGCAATATGACTGAAACATCTTGCTTGATGAATTTCTGGCAGAAGAAGCAGCAGTTTCTGTGCAAAGCAAGTACATCAGCTCTCCTGCACATGAACTGACTCTCAGAATACACTGAAAAGAGAGCTTGAAGTTCAAATAAAATAAGCACTAGCAATGGAGGAGATGAGGTTGGGTGTTGTTTTCAGCTGGGATAGAGTTCATTTTCTTCACAGTAGCTAGTATGGGGCTATGTTTTGAATTTGTGCTGAAAACAGTATTGATAATACAGGGAAGTTTTTGTTATTACTGAGCGGTGCTTACACAGAGTCAAGGCCTTTTCTGCTCCTCACACCACCCCACCAGTGAGCAGGCTGGGGGTGCACAAGGATTTGGGAGGGGACACAGCTGGGACAGCTGACCCCAAGTGACCCAAGGGATATTCCATACCATACGACGTCATGCTCAGTAATGAAGAAGGAAGGGGAAGAACAAGGAAGGGGGAACATTTGGAGTGATGGCGTTTGACTTCCCAAGTAACCATTACACATGACGGGGCTCTGCTTTCCTGGAGATGGCTGATCACCTGCCTGCTGATGGGAAGCAGCAAATGAATTCCTTGTTTCGCTTTGCTGGTGTGTGCAGCTTTTGCTTTACCTATTAAGATATCCTTGTCCAAAGAGTTTCTGTGACATGACTTACACAGAAGTTATTCATACTTTATGGAAAACACTAGAACTATGAAAGGGTCTTTCTCATAGTTAGGTGACCTAAATCAGAAAAATTATTGTAAATGTAATTTCTCAGATCAGACTTCAGACATGGGGATCAATGACAAGCTTGTAAGAAAGAATTTGTTTTGTCACAATATTCACAGAAAGAGAAATTCATATTTCAAATGGGAGGTGCATGTTAGTTGGTTTCAAACCCTTTTTCAAGTTCACAGTCTGCAACTGGCTTGTTCACTATGACAACTTTCTGTCATAGTCAAGGAAGGCATTTTGCCAAGAATACTACCCTAGCAATACTTAGCAATGAGTTATTTGTATGTGTTTATTGGTTTTAGCTTTCCACTTTTCTCCCTTTTAAAATAATACTCCATGGAAAAATGGATCTGCTAGATCTGATTTCTTTTCCTTGAACATGTAATAATGTTTACTCAGAAGCATAAAAAATTTAAATACCAGTGTCTTCCACCCCACACACTCTTGGATTTTTTTAAGTATCATGCTAATTTTAGAAAAGAAGATGTCTTCAACAATATTTGTCTATCTTCATAGAGGCCATATAGGTAAACTTTCTCTTTTTTTTCTGTCAAGAAAACCAAAACGTTACTCTTAAAAAAACTTGAATCTAGTCACTTGATTTCAGGAGTCAGAGAGTTAATTTTACCAGACAGTGTGATATCATGGTAAAATTGTGGCAGCTGGCACAAGAAAACTATTCCAGTTTCGATGCTTCCCATAAAATCATGCAGCTACTTTTGAACTATAGAATTTCAGTAATGTGATACACAGCCTCCACCCTTGGTTTGTGCTCCCATTTTCTGGTTAAAACTAAGGGGATTTTTCAAGGCATTTCTGTGTAAGCCATCCAAGACTTATTTCTGAGGATTGCAGTGCAAGAGGGAGAAGAGATGAGGGTCTTTATACAATGTAACAGTCCTTGAGTAAAGTCAGCTGTTTCCTTGCTACCTTTTATAATTAGAAGTATCAAACTGTTTCTGCAAGTTCCTTAATGTCCTTTTCTAAGGGGTCAAATTAAATTCAAACAAACAGCCTTTTTGCTTCTGGGTAAGGTTGTTGACACAGAAAGTGACGCTATTATAATTTTGTTAACATAACTCTTAAAACTCCCTGCAAGGATTGATTCTTTCCATTATAAGGCATTAACAGAATCCAGGACTAGTTTTGGAATGTTCATCTTTTGTTTCTGCCTTACTATGATTAGTACCTTCC
This sequence comes from Cariama cristata, assembly GCF_000690535.1. NCBI lineage: Eukaryota > Metazoa > Chordata > Aves > Cariamiformes > Cariamidae > Cariama > Cariama cristata. The sequence goes on from NW_009616730.1 coordinate 60,020, forward strand.
TGATCTGTAGATGTCATAGCTTACTAATGGGGAAATTTGATTTTTCAACAGCGTCTATTCCAGCCTTTCCAAAGATCAGTCATTTTCACATCTCAGTTCTCAAATCAGTTTTACCTTTCCAATAGAAGCCAGCATAAACTTTCAATGTATAGGTATAGCATGAAGTCCAGTAGGGCTGACATAAAGACAACTCCAAATACCTCATTCCCCAAGCACTCTAGTTCATACTGTTACCAAAATCAGGAATAAAACCTCTTAACACCAATGTAGTATTAAGAAGCAGGCACTCCTTTATTGCAGCACTGGATGCACGGGGGATCTCTCCATCTAACATGCACACCCAACTGTTACCGTGAACAGCTTATGTAGATACAATTGATTACATATTCATATAATTCCTGGAATCAGGATATATATTCATTACTTCTCCCTGAAATCGTTTACATACAATTACATCATAAGATTACATCGTACTATTACATCGTACGGTTACACGATCATTTCTACCACTACGCATGCTCAGGGGAAAGGTCTTCACCTGGGAAAGGTGACCTGTGGGTGTGAATTTTAGTATTGTAATGAAGGCAGGTTACTACAGGACACCTTAAAAACTAATTTCATTGCCAAGTTACTTAATTGAATGACCACTTTGCCAGGTTGTAATATAACTCATCCATGCTCACTAGCCTAACACAATCAGTTCCAGGTGTTCTCATTGATTTCCAGGACTTTACATACCCTTGTTCCCTTCACAAGTCCCTTATTATCAATCAAAGTCATCTTGACCAAAATTAAAGCAAGGTATAATGAACACATTGTCATTATTAACTACAGTTCCAGTATAATAGTACTAGTTTTCTTATACAAGTAGCTTGTTGTTCTGATGGTGAGATTTCTACGGTTATCTCTTTCAAACCTAACAATCCTAACGTATAGATTATGCTTTAAAATTTTCTACTTCTTAATCAAACCTAATTCTTCTATATAATCAAATCTTGATTATTTTATCGGAGTATTTGCAACAATACTGAAATCAGAGTAAATGGGAATTGATCTGCTAATATCTCCATCGGTTGCTCTGCCTTTGGAATGACTTAGCCTTGAAACTGAATCATGTCTTAGGGTAGGAGGATATATTACAAGCCAGGACTAGTTCAGAGGTAGAGAATCTTTCTGGCTCTGGGTAAAGGACCTCTAGACTGCCAATTTCTTACTTCAAGCAAAACAATGTAGTAATAGAAGCAACTTGTAGATATAGTGCAGGCGTTAGCACACCAGAGAAAATACTAAAACGGACTCTTTTACAGTTTAGTCTTGTGAAAACAGGCAAATGTAAACAGTAACATGATGCCAGAAACTCTGGTTAGGATCACCCATCCCAAAGCCCATCATCAAGAAATGCTGAGATTCCAGAGTCTGCTGTAGACAAAGCAGGTCCTGACCAGAGCATCTTTGAGAAACAGAACATCCAGCTCCCATGGCTTCCATGAACTGAGACAGAAGCTGAGAACCTCTGTCCCATGCAGAGACAGTATCAGTCCAGTGCCCAGAGCAGTCTGCAGAGTTTTCTGCAAAGTCATGAAGTCTCCACTCTGTGAGTGGCAGCATCTGCTCCAGTGCCGTGAGTAGATGTCAGTGCTGCCTGTGGCATTGTATCTGCTCAGATGTGTTCGTGATTCATGTTGGGTTTATGCCTGGTTTTAAACCCATGGTTTCCATGCCTTTTTTGCCTCCCATTTATGGAGCACTGTGCAATTGCTGCCCGAAGAAGGTGTTTTGCATCTGCTTCCCTGTACAACAAGATAGGAATGTGGTCTAGCAAGGCGCTTAGCCCCCAATTTCCAAGCAAAAAATATCAAAACATTATTCTGTCAAAGCAATCACTAGTCACAGGAGACTGTTTCAACTGCTAACTTCCAAGTCACTACAGATGGCAGATGGTTCATCCAGGTCTACAATGTCAGTGTGGATACTGTAGTATTCATACGTTTTTAAAAAGAGACCAGATCTTCAGCTATGTCTGGCTGACTGCTGCGTGCACACCTAGTGTTAAACAACATAATGGCAGTGGGAACACAAGAACAGTGGGAATTAGCTCATAAAAATAAATACCAGTTTGCATTTAATTTTGCACCAAGAATCTCAGGAGACAGAGAATCACACTGTGCTGGACCTGCATTCTAAATGAGCTAGAAGTGCTGCTGCATGTCTAATTTGTGCGTGCATTTGCCATGGTTGTTCTTGTATGTTAAGACATTTTCTGTGAAAATACTGCTATATAGATATTGACAAGAGAAATACTTTAATATACTACTGAAATTAAGTGTTTAAAATCTGAGCCGAAATATCCCAATTTTTTTCACTGAATCCTGCTAATAGAATAAATGTAACTATTAATGAAGCGAAGAAGCATCCCAGGATGCTATCTTGTGGTTGATGTTAGGCTCAGGTAGAATGCTGCTCCAGCCAGTAAGCTCCTCTCCTCTCTTTGCAGCCTGCTGTTGCATTCTGTGGTACTACATCCAATACACAGACCAGTTTTGGCAAGACATTTTCTAAGAACTGATCTCTTGTGTAACACTGGCAATTTACAATTATTTGTTGCTCGAGGGAAACCTTCAGTTTACCAAGCACACCATGTAGACAAAGGTTTATGCCAGCCTTTAATTTGCTGATTGGTTGCATTTATCATAAACCACAAGTGGTTGTGAACTGCCATGCACCGAGGATCTTCGTTTCTACTACTATACTACGGCAGACAGCCAAGTAACCGTATGGCTTCAAAAGCCTCCTGTAAGGTATAATCCACAGGCGAAGGTATTTCTATTCTATTGATGAAGAAAATGTAGCCATAAAGGATTAACGGGTTGAGGTAAAGTCTGACCACAGTAGAGGAGAGTATATGATGGCTTTACATACTCCTATCTATAGGTGTGTTCATGCTTGATAATATTTCTGATTCAGCCTCCCACTTAGTAACATTTCATTAACTGAACTCTAGACTCCCATGTAAGGAGATGCACAGCTCCATCAAAGGCATCCACAAGAGTTTTTTATATGTTGAGGGGAAGGGGAAACTGACACAATGTCCTTCCATAATCACCACCAGGCATTTAAAACACGGCAGAAGCCAAAAACAGAAAAAAATAGGGAATTTAATGTACCTAGTACCAAGGGAAATTCTATCACTGTAATCAAAGCTGATCCTTAGTGAGGAATGTGTAGGTGATGGAGAGGGAATGCAGAATGTTTTACATAGCTTTCTGAGGCAGTTGAGTAGCTACACAAGAATGTCACTATGTTTCTCTGCCACAAAGATATCCTGTGTTCATTGAAACAGTAGAAGGATCTCTGCTGATTTAGAAGATGTAAATATTTTGCATCACAAGGTTAGTATTTTTAACATGAGAAGTGAGATTTTATGTAACTCTGATCAAAACTGACAAACATGATCTCATAAGCTTTTTTAAAAAGGGCAGAAGGGTGGGGAAACAATTATTCACATCCAGAGCAGGCCCATCGCATAAGATGAATAAGGTAAACGGTCACGGAAAAAAGCTCATCTGCAATCTCACGATGACAGACAGTGCTGCAATGTACTTCTGTACAGGACCAAAGGAAAGGTCAGTGGTGGGCAGACTGCACTTCTAATGATAATGCTGAGCCTGGTAAAGACCAGTTCTCCAAAGTTTAGCATTGTTCATTTTGCAGGCTTTTGTTATTAATAATTTAGTCATGCCTTGAATTTTCAATCTGTTTAAAAACATTAAATATGTTAATTAACACTATTAATTCTATTTGTTAGAGCTTATTAAAGCATGATTTTTAGAGATGGTAAACATTCAACTGTATTTCTGCTGAAATGGGTGTTCTACACAGATCTTTAAAATACTGAAAACTAACAGATAACTGTGGAAAAGAGGAGAAGAAACTTACTTTATTAGTTTGAAAATGCCACTTACACAAATTCTTGAGGTATCCCTGAAGGTCAGAATTTTAATGTTGTGCATTCATCTTCTGAAGTCTTAGTCAGTGTGCCTAACTCCTGCTCAAATCTATGACAGCTTGGTACATGTCCGTTTTTGAAGATCTGGGCCTTAAAATCTCTGGAACAGGACTTCGACACCTGAGTCATGCAGGCAGGTAAGCATTTCTGGCTAAATCTTTTACTTTTGAACAAAGGTAATGACAGGTAGGCAGGCAGCCTATAAAGCCTCCTCTTAGTCTTTTTCTAGGCAATCCCACTAGGTGTATGAGGCTACTTGTGGAATTATTTCTTTAACACTCACACTGAGCCTCAAAGCTCAGCAGATCATTTGCCACACATGCTGCACATTCCTGCACACGTGAAGGAACTGAACTAATAAGACTGGATGAAGAAGATGTGAACAGTGTCTGTCACTCTCCACCAAGAGTAGCAAGAGAAGATGCTGCTTTGGAGTCTGGACATGTGTTGTTACCCAGGAAAACATCTTTGAAGTTTCCTGAAGAACCAAGGACCAGTGGTTTGTCAGACTGTCACTGTAGTTGCACAACTAGCTGCAGACAATAGTCACAGTATCTGCTCAGAAATCACAGGGCTGCCTTAAAAGTTAAAATTAGCAATATCATCAAAAAAGCATGTGTCCATGTCTTACAGCTTTTATCTTCTGTTTCATTTGAAATCTCCCCACTTTTGATACAATGGCCAGAGTGTACTGTTGGCAGAATGTCATGGGTTAATCCCAGTAGGCAGCTAAACCCCACACAGCTGCTCACTCACTCCCCTGCAGCAGGATGGGGGAAAGCATCGGAAGC
>NW_009616730.1:64847-80830 GCF_000690535.1 Cariama cristata
TGAGAAAACTCCCGGGTTGAGACAGACAGTTTAATAGGTTGTTGCGTTAAAAGGGTTGATTAATTTGGCAGAAACTAAATCCCCTTGTGTTCCAGCTTGTCTGTGACTTACGGCATTTTGTCCCAAGGCTCCCCACATCCTTCCCAAAAATAGAGGACCAGACAATCCTAAGAATCCCACACACAATCCATGTCAACCGGTACTGGTACACATGCCAACAATCGGAGAAGTTCCCTTGGTATTGAAAAATTCTTTCAACAATTATGCATGGGCAGCAACCAATGCCCATGACAAGGAACATAAGATCAATACCAGGTGGACAGTTCCCTCCTTCTGATTAACCGGTTCTGACAGGACCGAGTTCTTCTTTTCTATTGCAGGTAGAGGAATCCAACGGAATTACAAAGAAGTTCACTGTAAGTGTTTCTGTTACTGTTACCCTTATTAATTGATTGTATAGCTCTTGGTTCACAAAAGTGTTTTACAAAATGTATATATGTTCGCTGTGATCACTATTTTGGGTAATTTGTCTCATGTACATAGGGACCACAATGAGAGGAGAGGATTCTCCCACTCATTTAGCATGAGAAATCATACAAGGATTTGTAAGTATACGGAACAGGACTGACCAAGGTATCTGTGTAACTCTTCCAACCTCCTCTGAACAGGGCTTAAGATTTTTTGTAGCAGCAATCGATGAGTCTCCCAATTTGACTCAAAACCAGCAAATAGACAGGCTGTATGTCTTCCTTCCTCCAGTCTGGAAATTCAAGGACAACACATATGCTCAATGGAGGGCTTTGACCTTTCAGTCAAGGACAAAGTGGAAACAATTGAACAGAGGAAATTTTTCTCTAGGGCCACATAACACTTATTTTTCCTATTATGAGGAAAATAATGTTTTTGGGGGAGCGAACTTTTCCTCCCTGTTATTCAGACAGAACACATGTAATGCCTCACATTGTTCAACAAATCTTAGCCTACCTCAGGGAGAAATTGGAAGACCCCAAATGTTTGAGAGGGGAAATTGAATTCAGTTACCAAAAGCCTTCCAAATAACAAAAAGATCTTATTATGTGCTTTGTCAATATTTTCCCTTTCATCATACCTTTCATCCACTCAAAATACCTGATTATTATGAATCACCTTTTTCACTTCATGTTACTCTACCTTGGTGTATTTTGCTTCCAAATAGTACAGGAACTGGTCAAGGAACCTGTCTAATTTCATGTGGATGTTGTCTTGTATAAACCCGACCTTAAAACCACTTAAATATGCTGATAGCCCTCCTCTACAGGGTCACTTGGAACATTTGCATTGTAAGAAAATAATCACTTGCAATTCTGGCCTGGGACATCCTCCAGAAACTTGATTAGAAGGGATATAAGTATTGATTCTGGAAATGTGCATATGTCGGGGATATCCATTGAAAGGTTTTCAAAATCGAGACCCACTATGTAACAAAACGGTTGATGTGACCAAACCCTGGATCTATGATCAACAAGCTCGATATTGCAGTGTTCCGTGTACTTCTTATCCATTGAGAAATGTACCTGATGCAACCTCACTGCAATTGCATTTAATAAATTATAATGACACTTGGACTTGTAAGATGAGCCGCTACCCAGCACCTTTTGGACAGGCATGGGGATGCTCTGATGAGAAATTTTACTCATAGCTGACGTTGGAATACCATGCAGGATTAAGATGTGGAATTGTCATTCTCTCATTGTATCCCACACGAATTTTTAATCGTGCCTTAACAAACAGAAGAAAGTGTATAGAAGCTGACGGGCCACGAGCTCGACCTGAATGGGCCATACATGGGGTTCAAATACCAGACTATTACAGCTGGGGAATGACAACCTCCTTAATGTTTGAGAACATCTTTGCCCCTTATGTCACCCTTAAGAGACATCAATTTCTTTTAGAAAATATCACATGGCAAGTGTATGTGTTAAGCAATCGGACATGCTGTGCTTTGGGGGAACTCAACTTACAAGTCCAACAGGTGCCAAAAATGACCTTGCAGAATAGATTAGCTCTGGATATGTTATCGTTGAAAGGAGTATGTGGAATGCTAAATCTTGCCGAAGGTGAATGTTGTCGCACCATCCATAATGCAAGTACCTGTATAGTAGAAGCCCGGGAAAGAATGAAGGAAACAGTTGATCAAACAGCTGAACTATTCCAATCTCTACAACCTTGTGATTGGTTTAAGGGATGGAGCCCCAGTTCATGGTTATCATCTGTACTGTGGTCATTGGGACTCACCGGGTGGGGAAAATGGCTGGCACAAGTTGGGATTGCCATTATAGTTGGTCTTGTATTTTTAATGATAGGAATCAGAATTGCATGATTTCTCACATACTTTCCTCCTTTTCCTCTCTCCTTTCTCCCTCTGTGTGTTACATTAGGATCACCACCACAGAAGAAGACAAAGACTTTATTCCATCTTCCATCATTGTTTGAGCCACGGAGTGGTGTGATGGCTGAGGGATCCCTTTTCATCAGCTGTCTCAAAACAACTAACAACTGAAGGGGACTTAAAGCCTGTTTGTGGTGGGCAGTGTATTTTCACTTGAGTACATCTCAGAGAGGCAGAGCAGTCAGTCGTGCTCCACGAAGGTAGGGGGTGGTTCCCTGTGTTAAGTACCCTGAAACTGCAGAGATAAGTGCCCAGGTGCAACTGCTGGAAGACAGTGACGTCCTGTGCCCGATCAAAGCACAAAGTGAACTGAGTCTGGGGGCTACCCTGATACCCCTACCACCTTCTGGAACGTTCCGGAAGCAGCTCACTGTGCAGCCATGCAGATGAGTCTCCACCTCCAGCAGGAGTCCAAGAGACCCCGACCATATAAAAAGGCGACCAACCCTCAGCTACCTGGCGCGCTCCTCCACCCTGGACCCCGGTGGATCGACCAACCAACTGACCGAGAAGACTTCGATTCACAGATTGAGAAGACATCACTGGATCCACAGGTGGTGATCCTATCTCTCTGTTTTCTCTCTTTCTTTCTGTCTTTTCTCCTTTTCTCCTTGTAATCCAAATTTTTTATAAGAACTTGCCTAGTCTTTTTGTTCTTTCCGCCATAGTTTTAGGGAAATTTTGTAATAAAACTAATTATTCTTTTTCTGCTTCTGGAGAGCCTGTGGTTTCTCCCGCAAACCATGCAGAGTATTGTAAAAGATCACCTCTCCCTACCCCTGCTGAGGGGGACGGGACAACCTCAACACTCATCTGTTAACTCAGTGACAATGTCCCTGTTTTGCAAACCTGATGATTACAGCCTTTGCTCTGCATGTAGCTTCTTGACACTGGTGTCTGTCCTACAGCCTAAGATCCAGAGGTGTGTCATGAGAGAGAACATGTACATTGCTCCTTTTTGGACTCTGTTTTTGGCAGGTGGCAGTCTACCTTTGCTGTATGCAGGGAATGCAGGGTCCACTCAGGGTAAGTGCTGTGAGAAGGCACTTCAGATTTGAGCTTGTTAATATCTATAGGAAACAGCAATGTCCATGCATAAAGCTCAGCTATCTTCCTGATAGCATCTGAATTTACCTCTGTTTCTCTGTAGCATGATTTATTTTCATTTTCACTAGTTTTGGTGGTGCAGGGAAGAAGTAGCATGCAGCAACCTTTTGGCCTGCTTAATTTTATTCATGCATTTAATTTTCAATTGAGACTTCTACTTGCATATGTTTGTAATTTTATTCTTTTATTCAAAGCTGTGTGGCATCAAATTTGAAGGTAAGCTGTGTCTAAATGATCATTCATTGCAGGGCATATTTCGGCCACCCTGGTGACTCAATAAATTAGCAAGATCTGATTTGTCTTCCCAGATGTACTTTAAGGTCTGTGTATGCCCCAACAAGTAAAAAGAATATTTACCCTGTTCTCTGTATATCAGTTATAACCATTGCTGCTTCAGTTCTACATCGTATCTATTTATCCACATCAGATCTCACTACATTTTCCTGAAATCAGCACAAATTTTGATTACTGCCTGCCCTGTGGTGTATTACTTTAGCTGTAGCTGTAACAACTTTATAAATGGAACAGCTGTTTGCTAATCAGGCTTCTGATCTCTGTGGACCTTTCTGGCAAGGAACAAGTCGAAACAGAATAAAACACACGAGGTCATTTAATATTGTTTCAAATATATATCTACTATTTACTTTCCCCTTTTCACTTATTTCAGGAGAAAAGTAAAATTCTGAATTTTTATATGTATAGTCCATTAAGCACTCTTTGGTTTTAATTTTACTTCTAGAAGGTGAGCACTTATATTTAATGCTTGAACCAAGATTCCATCTTAGTAAGTGATACTCTGCCTGTTCAATTTCTCCCCCTCCACGGAAGACAATCCAACTGATAACATAAATTCTGAACTAGGCCCTTACATTACTGATCAATGTATATCACTGTGATGCTGCTGGTGTCATTTTTAAAGTTTCCTGCTGTGAGAACATCTTTAAGTTTAATTCAACAACAAGCATATTCAGCCCACTGCACAGAAACTCACAGAAATGTTTTAGAGATGAAATGGAGGTGGTTTAAGCATTAGTAATTTACTTGCTCTAAATCATGTTCTAAATACATTCTTCTAACAACCGTTATTTTTTTGTGATTATTTGTGACTTCTCAATTTTAATTCTAAGTGCACTCACGCTTTCTTATGGTCACACACACGAGTTCCTTCCGCTCTCAGTAGGACCAGGAGAGGCTGGGATTTTAATCTTTTAGTCAGGCTGGGGTTTTAATAGTGCTATCTGTACATTTTATAGAAAAAGTGTTAATGCATGCAAGATTTATTGAAAACTTTGCTGGGGTTTAAGTGATGATGATTTGCCATTAAAGAAATTTAATTTAATTTAAACATAAAGCATTAAGCAATGTATTTTTGTCATCTTTCATCTATAATCATCACCAAAGCAGAAAACATAAATTAAAACTTTCTTCCCAAAACTTTTTGTGTTATCTGTACTTCTTTACTCCTCTAATGTTCCAACAGCTAAAATGCAGTCCTGCTTCTGATGCTTGGAAGACTTATAAACATGTCATGTGAGGACTGTTGTTCAATGACTTCCAGTTTCTTCTTAGCAGATCAGAATCCGATGTTGCTTGTCTTGAACAGATGAAAGGAGAAGGAGGGGGAGTAAGCAGCCTTCACTTAAAGGCTGCTTCAAAATGAAACCTGGAACAGTAGTTACTCACATGACTGATGTTCTTCCATGTGCTGAAAGGATGAAAAACATTAGAGTTCTTAGGATTAAGATAGCCAGCAGTGCAGAGTTGGAATTTGTATTTTGCAGAGTGCAGCACTAGGCTGCTCAGGCCATCTTTAATGAGGAGCTAGGAAGTAGCAATAAGCAGAGTGGGATTTGTGTCCCAATTAGCAGTGAACATGACTGCAAAAGCTATAAGAAGAAAGGACTGTCATCTTATTTACGGAGGAGTTTTCAGAATTTATAAAGTTTCTGCATATCCAGAATTTGGTTTGTCTAAATATGCCTCTGTGTATATTTGTGTGTGTATACATGTACATGTACATGTATATGTATATGTATATGTACATGTACATGTGTATGTAAATGTATATTTATATACATAGTGAGAGTGTATCCTATTATTGCTAGGCTTGCTGTGCAGTTCTTCCAAGAAAAGGGCCAGGACTGCATACGGTCATATGTGTAACTCCAGAAAGCTGTGCAGGTTTGATCAGAGGAGTATATATAGAGAAGCAAAAGGTTCTGATTGCCCCTGCCAGCTGCTGCTTGTCAACACAATACATTAACCTCCAGTATTCAGTGAAGACATATTGCAGATTCACAGACCAGAGGTGGTCACTTTAGACCTCAGTTCTGGCCTCCTGTTTGGCTTCCAGATACTGATATTGGGCCTTTAGATTGGCACGTGACTTACAGTTTTCTCAGGAAAACCACCTGATCTGATTGTGGAGGTTTCTGAAGAAACTACCAGATCTTTTGGAGCTAGTTCAAAAACTGAACATCACCCATTAAAAATGTGGCAACTCATTCTCTGTGTCATCTAGTCATGACATTTCCTGGCTCTTTTTCAGTTTTTCTGCTGCAAATCAAAGAATTCCCCAGTACTTCCTGCAATTCAGAGGAAGTCCTTGTACATTTATGATCACTTCAAAGAGCTCCTTTTAGTAAACCTGCACAAGTCCTGAAGTCTCTCACTGGGAACAAGGTCTTCACATAGCATCAGAAATGAGGTGAGAGCAGAGATCTTTGAGGTCTCTTCCAACCATAATGATTCTATGATTCTATGATTCTATATAGATTTGGTCTACGCAAGAATGTTTGTCAAGTACCACAGTACCACAGGCTCCATACTCCTCCATGTCATAAATCGTTCTGAATGGCAAGAGAAGGGACCTGGGGTGGAAGGTGCGCATGTAGATTGTGACTTCTGGAAACCAACACAAAATCTTATATTTACATGGGCTGCAGGAGACCCGGCCAACACAGCAGCAGCTCTAGACTGTGGCTTATTCAATCCTACTGTAGAGGATTTCCTAAAATTTCCCTTCTTGCATCACTGTCTACATTCATTCCGAATCTTGTCCCACTATCAAGCTCATGACATTTACATCTTCCCTACGGACAGTGAGGTACAGTGAGGTTTGTAGAATGGAAGACGTTATCAAGTATACACTAGATTGGACTTAGGAGGCTTAGGTCTACCTCCTAGCTTGGCTACAGACTTCTTATGTCATCTTGGGCATATCACCCTGACGTTCCAGCCAAGATCCCTGCACATATCTATGGTCAGAGAGAGTTTTGGGGCCTTCCTCTTCCCTGGATTCAGGCAAGATCTTTCTGTTGTATGGCAAACATAAGGACTGAAAAGCAGGTGCTGCTGGTGATGTTTAGGCTGACGCTAGGTTTTCAGGTTCCCAAACAGAAATCCATAGTTGTGATCCTGTCCCAAGCAAGGTTGTGGATGAGGCATTCACCGGTCTTTGTCCTTCCCTCTTGCCTGCCCATTCCTTAGTTCAATGCAAAACACCATGCAGTTTTGTGCATCTGGTGGGTCCCATGGTACTCTCCATAAAGTGTCTAGCACAAATGAGGGAGGTTCTTTGGTCTCAACTCAGTAATATCTGATTTCAAAGGCAGGTCTATCTTCAGGTATCTTTTGACTATACTGCAAAAACAAATAAAATGGCCAGAATCAGACATGTGGGTGACCTCCTCCCTTCTCTTACATTCCCCCATGGCACACTGGGATGATCCCTCTCTGTGTCCGGTCTATTGCCCTGCATATGCCCATGGCCCTGCTCACTGTAGACAGCTGCTGTCTGGCCTACTTAGGCCTTGAAGTTGTGTGATTTGCACTAATGTGTTGTGATGACTTGGCCAGGCAGCTGTTTAATGGGATGAGCACTTTTCTGTGGGAATTTTAACTGATCCAAGCACCAAACCTTTCCCAACACAGCTAATTCAGCACCACATCACTTGCCTTTTCTGTCCTCTCTCCTGGACAGCATGTTGGGAGAGGCAGCCCCTGTAGCAGATATCGTGAGTGAGTTTGATGTCTTTCCCGGTATGACAACGGTGAAACACCGAGTTCTCCTTCCCTCTCCAATCCTCATAGCCAACTCCCAACCTCTCTTTCATTTCAGCAAGGCTCTTTCATCTTTCTGAAAAATCTTCTGCCCATTGCAGTCATTCTGGACTCTCTTTCAATATATTATGCATGACTGCGACAGACAATCTGTTTTCAGAGTCCCAGAAGATGTGTGTGCTTACTGATCCACAAGTGAGAGCTGACTCTTGGGAGTATTTTTCCTCACTGTCTGGATATACTATATGTTCAGTCACAAAAACCCTCTCACAAGAATACATGCTCCCCAGTTCTGCTACACAGAGACCTGTAGTCATAAAGTTATAACAATACCTTGCCCTGCACTATCACTCACTCTAGGCTGGTGCAAATCAAGACTTCTAACAAACATTTAAGGGGTGGGAACTGTTTAGGCTCTTTCCGCACCAGCCACTATCAAATTACGCTGCTCATAAGAAGTGCTGATAAAATCACAAATAACACTTTGTTTTAGTTACTAACTGATGAGTTGGAGTCCTCCAATGTGTCTCATTCATCTGTCCAGTTGAGAGGCTTTGAAAGGGCTCAGTGGAAAAGCAGACCAATAACTTAGTCAACATGTTGACAGTAATTCCAACTGCCTCAGGCAAAGCAGCATTGGTTTGATCATTTCCACTCAGAAAATCTGCTATTCTGAGAGAGATACGGCAAGGCTGTATCGGCCAGGAGGCAAAGGCACTTCAGTCAAAGAGAAATTACAATACAAATTATATCTGAAGCATGGCAGTCAGTGAGGGAGTCTCTTTTTAGAGTCCTGTCCTGCCTCCTTTAATCAAGCCATAGCATCTTGCTTTGGCATTGATTTTATGAAAGACATAGGGTTGTTCATAGAGAGAACTGTTAAGAAGTTCGGCAAGGCACAGGACACTTAAACTATTGCACACTTGACTGCATAATTGTCTTCACATATTGGCTGAATACAGCTGAGAGGTCTTTGTGTCTAATACACTTGAAAGTCATAGCAGAAAATATATTCTACCATCTCACAGAACTATGTACATACCCCGTGGTTGCATATGTACAACAGTTCCATACCTTTACTTCCAAACAGCCAGAGTCTGGTGCCATGTGGCTGATTTCCCATGATCAAGCCAGATTTTTTGTCATGAAAGGGAAATTCAAATTGTAACTGCTTAGCAAGGGTAATTCGTGACAGAGGACTGACCAGGTGTAGTGCACAAGATGACTTAACTGCAGAACTGGTTAAACTGGCTGTAAGTAGGAAGGTCAGAGACAGAACGACTCCATGTAAGGGAGTAAAGGTTCCCTTGTTGATGAGAAAAGAAATGCTGCAGTATTATCTTGTAGGATCATGCAACTGGATGATGCTCAGGGGGCACTTTTAGTAAACAGAATTGGTGCTTGGGGATTAACCAAATGCGGGGCTGAGGCATCCCATGCCAACACTCACACGATGGGTGCAGGTGCAAGTGTATGTAAAGATTCTGCTCATGCTGCATCTTTGTAGGGGGCATGAGACTTGATAATGATTGTCCATTTCTCCAGCTCTTTTATCAATTCAGTAACAGGATAATTAGCATCAGAAGGTAACTTGTATTGTGGAATATTAACTAGCTTGCTATGAGGTAAAGGAGCAGCTGTTTGCAGATTGACAGTCAGAGATGCATTTGTATAAGGTAGACTGTGGGCCAAAGGGTGTGGTATCCCTGTTTCCCCTTTCCCCCACGAGTCCATCCATGACTGCTCCTTCAGTCTGTGTTAGCCAAAATCTGAGCAGGAACTGAGTGAACAGTCACAGTCCAGGATTCTAACTACCTACCTCTTAGCTTCTAAATCTGCATTTCAACTTTGCAGTAACAGGCCTACTTTTGTTCAGTATGGAGAGTCAGACTGTACTCTGCTACCATTGCTCAGTAGCTATGACAATCATGCACCTTCGTATGGGGTTTAAATATTGACCTAATACATCTAATTGTCATTTGAAAAAGCTGGTCCATATTTCCGCTACTACTTGTTCAGAAGCAGCAGGACATATGCGCTGTGTTTTACAATATGGGATGAAGCTGTATTATCTACTCCGAACAGTGTCACATTCTCCATCGTAACTTTGAAAAGCTTCCTAACATCCCTCTTCAGTGTGAGTTTTAATACATCCAAAGACTAGAGTATAAGAATTTAGAATGATTGAAGTTGTTTTATTTGGGTTTCTTGTGGAAAGTCTGTGCCACCACAGGGCAAAAATTGTAATCTACTTAGAGCCTGACTCTATCAGGCTTATTCCACAGCAGCAACTCTAAGGAGGAGAAACATCCTCACAGCAGCAAAGTAAAATGCATGATGAAACTGCCTGTCCTTCTGTCTGTACTCTCCCTCCCCCTTTGTATTTCACATACTCATTTGAACGGCATACGCTTTCTGTACAAATCAAAACTTATTGCAGAAGAGTTACTTTACCTGGTAAAGTACATGTTTCCATTTTATTTTGGGGATTTCTCAGGTACTGCTGAACACTATCACAGAAACACAAATATGAAACATGGGTACTATTAAATACTATCAAGGAATTTCTTATAAGCTGCAATTTCTTTTTCACTACTGTTAATAACTGCTGGGCAGAACCTCAGAAGTGAAATCTGCTTCCATTTAGAAATGTGTCTCCCTTTGTAAATTTTAGTTATTGGATGTGGTGTGTCTAAAATGTTTGGAAAAAGAACTGCCATATACTTATGCTAAACTTTTGGGTAGTACAAAATTACGTATCTGTAGTGACCATCACGAATGCTGCAAACGTACAGGATGAAATATAGTAAAGGACTCCAGTGAAATAAACAAGCTGATATTTGCTGAGCCTATGACTAATTTGGAATAGATGGGTGATTTGTACGGTCTTCTGCTAACACCATCAAGATGACACACTGGGATTCCTCAGAAGTAGTGCAGAGCACTCCCACGCACCATTAGCATGCTATGTATAACATTCATAGCTGATGGTGGTGGTATCTTTTGTCCAAGAGTGAAGTCAGGTATCACACCTCACAGCTTGGTAGTTCAGGTATTAAAAGAAATGTTTAGCAGTTGTGACAGAGCACCCTGTCAGAGCAGTTATATACCAGGCATATATATCCTTGTCACAGCCTTGCAAATCAGTTACAGCATGCTGATGTGACAGTGTAACACAAGGCTTTTCAACTTTGTTAGTTGCATTAGGGTATTTGGAGCTGAAGAAAGAATAGGAACATCCCTCTGCCACCCCTAATCATGGTGATGGAAGGGATCTCCCATTTCAGGAGTGGAAAGGAGCAAGCGGGCAGAAGAGCACAGCCTTACTTGCCTGCTGCTGCTCATGTGGAACACAAGGAAAGTGGACGAGGCCAGAATCTTGTGTCTGTCCATGTAGTAAGGTGGTGCAGACCTTGAGCAAACTACTAATTTCTCTTCAACCCCTTCCTGCCTTCCTTCCTTCCTTCCTTCCTTCCTTCCTTCCTTCCTTCCTTCCTTCCTTCCTTCCTTCCTTCCTTCCTTCCCTCTTTCCTTCCTTCCTCAGCTACTGCAGCAAAGACAAAGCTAGGCTTTTGGTGTTTAGTTAGCTGTAACCAGTTTGCGCTGTCCTGTGTGCTATCTATAGATAGTGGGTACCAACAGACCTACAAGGGGAAGAGGAGAACACTTAGTGGATGTGGACTCATCTGTTCCCAGGACAAATTTAACCATAAGAGAATGGCTTCAGCCCTGAAGCAGGAAACGTAATAACTACAAAAATGCAGCTGAAGTTTTCTCTTGTGCTGTCCCTCTGGACTTGCAGCTGGTGCTAACACAGTGATCATGCATGTGCTGCAAACTAGAGAAACCTGCTGGTGTCAGTTCAGACATTGATAGCTGTAGTCCACACCCCCTTTAACAATAAATTGCATTTTTGCTTTCTCAGGTGAAGATGAAAATGTAGCAAATACACGTACATTCTCCAGTGTGGTAATGAAAAGGAGGAAGGGGAATAATGCACCCTGTAGCTTAATTCCAACAGTAATTCTGTAATTCATATGAATTCTGTAATTCAGAAGGTATTGTCTTCCCTGGGGTGTGAAGGTAAGAAGCAGACCCAGCCCTCCACCTTGAGAGGAGTGGAAGGTAAATTGCTTGCACTGTCCAAAAATACTATCGAGGGCAGAAAACATATGAGAAAAGAGGTGGCTCTTATGCAGTCACCATTTCATTGGAGAGCTCTCTGAGAAGCCAGGTACTACAGATCTTGCAGGACAGAAAAGGATCAAGGGGAAAAAACGCAAGTGCAAGAAAGTCCTGCCATGGATGTCTTCAGACAAGTATGTGGCTCCAAGTATGTGGCCACTCTTCCACACAAAGGTTCTGTGTTGAGACTCTGCAATATTTAAGGGGCAGAAAGAAGGGAGGAGTGATTCAGGATTGAGCCTCACACTCTGTTCTCCAGAACCAACAGCTTTGAGAACAACAGTAGTGTTGTCACATTTAGTTCATACCTTTGCTGTGTAGGCTCGAGGGTAAAAAGGGGAACTTACATGTGTAGACAGCAAGATCGTTAAGGGGCACCTCCAGCTCTCATTGAAAGAAGCAGAGAGGCACTGAGGCTAGTGAGCTTAAAGGAGGACAAAGGAATTCCCTGGATAAAATTTGGTGCCTACACATGTCACTTGCTCAGAGTCATGCCACAGATCTCTAGAAGCATTTAAAAGAGTGACACAAAAAGGGTGCCACAGATTTAGGAAATTATTGTTAGAAATCAAATGGATTTGATTTCTATTGTTAATTATTGTTAGAAATCAAATGTTGGTAACACCAGGCACATGCTGCAATTTATAAGCCCGCTGAATTTCCTATTCAGGACTCATTTTATAATAATTGCTTTCAACTCATGAGCATTGACAAGACAAAATTGTCTCCATCTCATGTCTTTCCTTCCTGCTTTCACAGTCCCATGAAAAAACTGGCTTGAATCATCTATTAGGCTGTGAAGCATGAGGAAGTGTAGCTGAGAGTTTAAGAATGTGACTTTTCCTCTGCTGCTCCCCAGAACCAGACCTTCTGTCCTTGAAAGAGAAAGAGGTGAGCAAGCCATCTTGTAATTATCAGATTTTATTTTAAATCCAACAAATAACATGAGAGTCCAGCCTCTCTTCTGGGCTACTGTGAAAGTGCACACAATGCACACGGCAGAATGCAGGGTAACAGAATTGACTGTAACATCCCCTGCCCTGTAGGCAACATTGGGTCTCTGGTGAGACCTGCAACAACCAAGGAGCTGCTCTCAGTCCTGCTATCTTGGAGTCTTTGGACCTTTCAGTCAGCCTCACAGAGGCAGCTACTGAGACATTATATGCAAGATTTATCTCTCTCCAATGGGGTAGTCTTGCAGCACTCAGGCAGTGGACAACAGAAAAATAGATATTATTGGCATGTGGTATACCTTTAGGGTAGCTTAAGATAAGCTAAAAGAAGAGCTCACTCTAATCTTTTAAGATAAATTATTTGCTCTGCTCATGACAGGAGTCCTGTTCAGGTGTCCCAATAACAGCAGTAGAGTAAAACTGAGTAGAAGCATATCCATTTCTGTAGAGAGCAGCAGGTCACTTCAGCCGAATAGACTATGAAAGTCTATCTAATCAGTCCTCCACAACTGTGGTGGCATTCTCAAGGGACAATATTACTTATTTTCAAGGCATACCATGCCCTGTGATAACAGGATCTCCAAAAATTCATCTGAAGCTCCAAAAAAAAGTCCAGCTTTGGTAATTCCACTATTTGGACAACGGAGAACTCTCTGCTAGAGACAAAATTAATTCAAGCCAACATCAGAAGTTTTCTAGAGATGAGTGAAAGCCCCAGAAGACTTTGCCCAGAAAACAGAATAGGATAGAATAGAATAGAATAGAATAGAATAAAATAGAAAAGAAAAAAAAAAACAACAGCTACAATGATCATCTAGTCCAACTGCTTGACCACGTAAGGGCTCACCAAAAGTTAAAGCATGTTATTAAGGGCATTGTCCAAATGCCTCTTAAACATTGACAGGCTTGGGGCTTCGACCACCTCTCTCGGAAGCCTGTTCCAGTGTTTGAGCACCCTCTCAGTAAAGAAATGTTTTGCAATGCCAAGTCCGAACCTCCCCTGACACAGCTTTGAACCACTCCCATGCATCCTTTCACTGGATACCAGCGAGAAGAGACTAGCACTTGCCTCTCCGCTTCCCTCTTTATATATCGAAAGGCTGCAATAGGTCTCCCCAGAGCCTTCTCTCCTCTAGTCTTAACAACACTAACACTCTCAGCCTTTCTTCACAGAAGAGATCTTCTAGCCCTCTGATCATTTTCATGGCCCTCCTCTGGATGCACTCTTAACAGGTCCATGTCTGTCTTGTACTAAGGAACCTAGAACTGGATGCAGTACTAAAGGTGGGGTCTCATGAGAGCAGAGTAGAGGGGGAGAATCACCTTCCTTGACCTGCTGACCAGGTTTCTTTTTAGGCAGTTCAGGATATAACTGGCTTTCTGGGCTGCAAGCGCACATTGCCCACTCATACACAATTTTTCATCCACTAGTATCCCCAGGTCCTTCTCTGCGGGGCTGCTTTCAAACCATTCATCCCCCAGTCTATATTGGTACTGGGCATTGCCCCTACCCAGGTGCAGGACCTTCTGCTTGTTCCTATTGAACTTAATGACATTCACAAGGGCCCACTCAAACCTGTCAAGGTCCCTCTGGATGGCATCCCTTCCTGCAAGCCTATCAACTGCACCACTCAGCTTGGTGTCATTCACAAACTTGCTGTGGTTCCATTGAATCCCAATGTCTATGTCAGTGATGAATATATCAAATAGTACTGGTCCCACTACTGACCCTTGAGGGACATCAATTGTCACTGGTTTCCATGTGGGCATTGAGCCATTGACTGTAACTCTTTGGACGTGGCCACCCAGTCAATTCCTTATCCATCTAACAGGTCATCCATCTTATCTATATCTCTCCAATTTAGAGGCAAGAAAGTTGTGTGGGACCATACTAGAAGTCCAGGTAGATGACATCTGTAGCTCTTCCCTTGTCCACTGATGCAGTCATTCCATTGTAGAAGGCCACCAGATCAGTCAGGCACAATCTGCCCTTGGTGAAGTCATGTTGAGTGTCTCTAATCACCGCCCTGTCTTCCATATGTTTTGACATAGCTTCCAGGAGGATCTGTTCCATGATCTTACCAGGCATGGAGGTGAGGCTGACTGGTTGGTAGTTCCTAGGGTCCTCCTTTTTACCCTTTTAAAAATGGATGGGATGTTTCCCTTTTTCCAGTCACTGAGGACTTCATGTGACTGCCATGATTGACAGATGGTGGCTTGGCACTACATCAGCCAATTTCCTCAGGACTCTGGGATGCATCTTGTCAGGTCCTATGGACTTGTATGTGTTCAGGTTCCTCAGGCAGTCTCAAACCTCATCTTCTCATACAATGTGAGGGACTTCATTCCCCCAGCCCCTCCCTTGAGGCTCAGGGGCTTGAGATACGTGGGAAGAGAGTTCACCGTTGAAAACTGAGGCAAAAAAATTGTTGAGCATCTCAGCCTTTTCTGTGTTAGTTGTCACCAGCTCTCCTGTCTTATTTATCAGGGGCTTACACTTTCTTGTATCTTCCTCTTCTGGATAACATACCTGCAGAGGCCCTTCTTATTATTGTTATTATTCTGGTAATGCTTCTCCTCTAACTGGGCTGTCTATCACCTGGATTAAGAAATTATCCTCAATGCAATCCAAGCATCTCCTGGACTATTTACAGCTTGCTCTGCTGCTTTACCAGCAGATGTCAGAGTGGCATAAGTCCTCCAGCAGGATCAGAGCCTGCGAGTGCGATACTCCCTGTAGTTGAAGTAAGAACACTAAACATCCTCCTCTGGATCTGGTCACCTGTAGTAAACACCAATCATTAGGTTTCCTTTGCTGGCTTGGCTCCTAGTTTTTGCCCATAAGCTCTGAACCTGTTCATCACCCTTTTACAATAACAGCTCTGTGCAATCAATCTTTTTATATAGACAGAAAACCCCTGCCCCTTCTTCCTTGCCTGCTGTCACTGTTCACTCGGTGGACTCATGATGGTTCGTTAAAATCCGGTCTTGAAGTGCAAAAAACAAAGGCGAAAACGCCAAAGGGGTTTTATTTCAATCAATCAGTGTAACTTTATTATGTTGCCCGTAAAGCGGCATGCGATAGGTAAAAAGAATTAAGAAGGAAAGAAAAGATAAAGTAAAAGGAGAGATGGAGAGAATTATAGCTACCACCACGGGTCCAAGGCATCCCTATAGTCCCAGGTCCAGCGGCGTCCCGTTGGTCCTTCCGATCATCATAATCTCCGGTGGGGAAAGCTTCCCAACTT
>NW_009616731.1:0-16345 GCF_000690535.1 Cariama cristata
CTTGCTGAAGTCCAGGTAGATCACATCTATTGTGCATGATTCCCTCATGCACCAAGTGGGTCACCTGGTCATAGAAGGAGATCAGGTTGGTCAAGCAGGACCTGCCTTTCATGAACCCATGCTGGCTAGTCCTGATCCCCTGATTGTCCTGCACATGCCTTGTGATCTCACTCAGGATGATTTGTTCCATCACCTTCCCTGGTACCAAGGTCAGGCTGACAGGCCTGTGGTTCCCCGGATCCTCCTTCCAGCAAAGGAAGGAAGGAGGGAAGGATATTTGTTATAAAGGAAGGATATTTATTATAAATAAGCTTGTAAAAAGTACTTTGAATTGAAGTTATCAGTTTAGAGTTAATGGAATTGGGCTAGTACAATGGTTGTAGTAGGGATAAGGAAGCTGCCAATGGATTTCCCTTTTTTTGTGTACTTAGGGAAGGGAGTTTAGGGACACCTGTGATATATCAACTCCTCCAGTTTCCACATTACAGACAACTAAAGTAATTTGCTGTTATGAATACCTCTGGAGAGTCAATGTGTGCTGCACTGAATTACTGAACCTGTGGATTCAACTCTCATGCTTCATCTTATTGAAGTATATTTGTGTTTAATCTTTGTTGGGAATGGTTGCTCAGTGTATTCAGTATATCTTTCTTTTTTTCATGCACAGAAGCCTGTGTGTATTTTTTAATTATAACCCACAGCTAGATGTTATGGAAGCCAACTCAACATAATATCATTCTTGTGACATCTGAGCTTTACTGAGGAAAAGGGTATCATAAATCGGGCATAACCAGCCTTCCACCACAGAAAAAAAGTGAAATTAACAATTTTTAATATTATTATATTTGCACCACTTATTTAAACATGTAAAACCAAAGTATAATACCCTAGAGGAAACAATAACTTTTGTCTTTGAGAGCATACATATGCCCTTACTGACTTTGGGTTACAGGCATACACATTTGAAACTGGAAACATTTTCACCATAAGAATATTTCATTGGCACGTTCAGCTCCTACGAGCCCGTTCCCTTCCCCTTATATCAGCGTAGAGTAAATAGGCTTGATTTCTTTGAATTGGCCTTATGAGAAGTATTTTTTCTTGATCAACCTTGTTTTGTAGAGTTCATCTTTTCCTCCGGTTTCCAAAGGCAGTTCTTAGAGCCTAGACATTGTAAAGGACTTGGACATTTCTCTTATTAAAGTCATGGATGCTCCCAGATTTTCCTTGAAAATTAATCGTTTCCAACAGCACAGGGTCTAATAAATCTCTCTTCTGTTGAGAGTGCCCCATTTAGCATTCAGCCCTGTTTACAGTATATCACTGTTGCAGAAACATCGACATCCGTACTTATTTGTACCAAGGATGCTCATGCCATGTCCCTTAATCCTTCTGCACTGTGTCTCTCTCATTTCTGCTGATATTCTTATCTAAAGATAATTCCAGTGGCTGTTGGTTTTATTTGCCCTCAAACTGGTAAGCCAGCATCCAGTTGACCGGTGGTGTTACGTTATTTTCTTTATGGATTTCTCACACTGTCACCTAGGTCGTTAAGAATCTACCTACCTCATCTAGTAACCCCAAATGAGACCTACTAGATGAGGATATTTTATCAAAAAGTCAGGCTCTGGGGGAGCGAAGGAGCAATTTAATCATTCATAATTTAATAATTTTTTAATCAATATGAATCTAATTGCATGAAAGACTCCAAATCGTAGTGCCAGGATATTGCAGGGGGTACTACTTCAGGCTAGATTACATATCTTGAAGTGCTCCGGAAGATCTTTTTTTTCCCCAGATAAATACTGTGTTGTCATCAAATGTATACATACGAGAATGAACTATCAGGAAAAAGCAGTCTTTGTCGTAATCCAAAGCCTAGCTGTGGGATATTAGAAGCAATTACTCTTCCAGGCAATGCCCTGAAAAAAACCGGCAGACAGCTGTTTTCTGTGTTGAAGTCAACATGGGTCCTAGATCAAAACAGTACAAGAGTCATTCTGTCCCAAACCTAAGCCCAGACTTGAACTGGGCAGCGGAGAGACCACCTTCCCGAAGCTGGTGATCTTCTCCATCCGTTTCGGAGCCTGGCTGAGGGGCTGTGCAGCACCGGGGCAGGGGAGCCAGGTGAGCCTGGCGGTTGCTTGCTGTGGGGTGGCTTGGGCAGGTGCAGCCACCGACGTGCCCCTCGGAGCATGGCATAAGTGTTTTCTTCTGCATGGGGAGACATACTGCCAATGCACAGTAATTGCTTGCAGACAGCCTCTAAGGTGGCTGTTTATTAAATGCTATAGGTTAGTGCAGTGTCAGAAATGCCTCTTTTTGCATGTTTAGTCCTCAGTGCTTGTTTATTATCAGCCTGCATTGTATTCCTGTCTTCAGTGAGAATGATGAATAATTTCTAATCTGTGTATTTGGACCAAGAAATTTAAATTTGAGCTTCACTGTAAGCTTATAGTATTTTAAATTCCTTCCAAGCTATATTTGGCCTCAACTGCACAATGTATTTACTGAGACAAAAACAAAAGGATGATAAATTTCACTAGAGCACACCTGCAATAATGGCTCACAGCATTTAATTTTTCCCTTGGTTTCCTAGCAGACTTTGTTTTGACACCTGCAAACAACCTTTTCCAAATCAAAGTGAGCTTTTTCTCTCTGTGTCATTCTGCCACCCAAGTTGAGCTGACAAAGTCCAACTAAGAAATAGAGCAATTATAAACAGAGTTTCCTCCGGTGCTTGTGCTGTTTTTAGCTTTGCTGCTCTCCCAAGAAGAAACCTGTGCCTAATGTTTCCAGCTTAGCATGCAAAATTAATAAAACCTGACAATTAGACTGAGCAACATAAAATACAAGCAAGGGATCCTTTCTGATGTGATTGAACTTGAAGATATTAAATTGGCTCCTTATTCTTAAACTTTTTTTTTGTTTAACACAGTGATCATAAAATGTGTATCTGGAATGATAAACGATAATTGGCTCTAGGCAGCCTTTTCTCACAGAGACAAAGGAACAGTTGTTATTGCTGTACTTCTTTCAATAAATACATTTGTAAGCTGGAACTCAGCTAGGCTGCCCTGAAAAGAGGCACACTTTTGTGAGAAACATAAAAGAGATCAAATTTATAAGTGGGCATGTAGACCGATGAAAAGGGTTTTTTTATATTAAAAAGTATTATCTGTGCTCATACAATGCCAAGAAATATCTTGCCAGGAAAAATGCAGTCTGAAGTTAATCCTGTAATGTTCTATAGCAAACAATGGATTTAGCATAGATGTAAGTCAGGTCCTGATTCAGCCTATAGATGGTTTGGGGATTAATTTTCCTTATTCCTGTAAAGTTGTCTAGTACTACTTGGGCTCACATTTGGATTTCAAGACTTACACCACAATATTTCCAGTTGTTAGCTTGCTTTCAATTTGTCTTCATGGGAAGGATTTACTTCATTTTCAATGTATTGATCATTAAACCTCATCAGCCAACTTCCCTCTCTGTTTCTTGAAGTGCTCAATGTGTCTTACAGTGATAATCTCCAAGATTATGGATAAGTAAAATGCTTTATTTAAGGATAAATATATTTCTGTCCTGTGTTGCTTTTCTTTGAATAGCCAAGAATAACAAGAATTCAGTTGTAGATGTGTTAGAATTTTTTTGTGTGTATTCTTGTTTGTTTCATGACATGGTATAAATATTCTATTGCTACTGCAAACAGAATTTTAACCATTATCTAAAGCTTCAGGGATTTATTCCATAATTTCTAGGTGATCCTATTTGATGCAGTATAGTTTAGACTGTAGCAGACTTTGAAATGGCTATGTGGTCATTCACCACACGGTTTGGGTTTACTTTATTTCCAGATTATTTATTATAATCATTGCTAAGTTGCTCCAATAGGAAGGAAAAAGAAGATAGGGGATACCATTTTTTACAAGGTGTTTTCTTTAGAGAGAGAAATGTTGAAAAATGGTGTCAACCTTCCATTATTCCAATTAACTAATTTTATTCACAGCTTGTCTTCTTGTAGCAAGCGATAAAAGCAAGTATGAATGGCCTTTAAGAAATTGCTGTATCATTCATTTGAAAAAGAAGTGATGGTTCTAAAGGATTGCAAGTTGACAGCCTGATTTATTGACTAAATACCTATTTGAACAAAGGCTATAAGAGACTGCAGAAGAATCTTTGGAGTATCTTTTAAGATTGACTGGGAGTCTTAATGAAGTCAACGTCCCTTGCCCTTGGCCTGTATTTCTATTGACTTCAGCAGTCATTAGATGAGTCCCATGATGACGAACCCTTGCATTAACAACAGCTCTCCTAAACTCTTGTGAGTAGTATTTTACTAAAGGAATGTGCTTAGCTAATTGTGGACCTGTCCTAAGCATTTTGGAGGTGCTGCACACAGCGCTAATCGATGCCTCTGCATTCCCAGAGACTCACTGCGTGCATCATGTACCTTTGCTTCAAGTTTTATTTGTATGTGTGCCGCAGCCAAGAGTGGTAAGAATCTGGAAAAGTGGTTGGTTCCTCTTCAAATCAAAATAAAGTTGCATCTTTTTATGCAGCCCCTCAGATTTGATTGCATAATATAGGAAATGCCCTGTCATGTTCATGTCCCAAATCTTCTGGCAGAGCTCGGTCTGACCAAGAGATCTTGGATGGTCCTGAAAGCATAACACCTATGTTTAGCCACATGGCATCACTGAGCATGAGTAAGCAGAGGAACAGCAAGAACTGGACTGAAAACAGAAAAGGTGGTGTATCTTCTATCCTTTGTGTGGTCTTTGTAACTAAGTTTTGGTTGATTTTGTTTATTATAGTATACCTGCATCAGCTTCTGTAAAGCACTAAGGATTTACAAAATGCATAGTAAAACCCAACCAACTTTCCCATTATACGATTAAGAACAAAAATACACAGAAATATTCTATGAACACTTGAACCATATGTTTATAAGCACTGACCCTCAGCCATACATAAATATTTATTTGAGAAAATTACTACAGGAAGGGAAGAAAAATCTCAAATGTTTGATAAAGCTTGAATCATATTAAACAAATTGCTTACCTCCAACCAGGTGTGTGCTTGAATGTAAGAGCCAAGGCCAAATAAGCAAACCTGAAACTACTTTCACCTGGCATGATCAGCCTGAATTTATATGTGAGTCAGCAGACCTACAGTTAGTATTTAATAAAGGCAGCAACAATATTGGTAAGTAAATGAAAACAGAAAGTCAAGTTAACAGTCTGTTTTTGTCTGATTGATAGCTGGTTTATTTTTAAGGTAACTGCCTTATTTTCTCTCAATGCACTTGTTACACATTAGTATAGAATGGTGGCTCCTGGTTAACATATTAAGAAAAATGTCATTTGGCTTATCCAGAGTCTTTTTTGAGGTAAGCACAAGTGGTAACTTTCTGATTTTAAAAAGAACTTGACATTTCTTTTACCTAAATGTTACATCATCCTGTTCCTTCCTGGTGTTCCTCAAAATACAATTTTTCAATATTTTTTCCTTGTAAACTATCATCATGAACTTGTACAATGTTAGGAATAATAGATTACTTCATAATGTCATTTATTAGCATAAGTTTAATAGCTGCTGATGATCATAACATACTTATTTTTGACTACTGGGACCCCATCTGTTATGATACTGTAGACCTAAATGAAAGATTATATTGTACATTACTGAGTGAGTCTTTATACACATGGGAGGTGCTAGGAATCTTTATATACTTAATTTCTAGTTTTTTTAGTAAGACAGCTTTCATTAAGGGAAAGTAGTTTTTTCTACTGAAAATATCATTTTTCTTTTGCATTATTATTCTGGTATTCAATACTCTTAATAAGCTTGGTTTTCTTCCTGAGTGGTAGGTTGATGATTAACCATCTTCTGTGCATCCTGGTTCTGTTAATGTCCATGGCAATTTGGCCAATGTTCTCTTTTCTTTTTTTTCTTTTTCTTTTTTTTTTTTTTTCCAAGGGAGGTGGCTTTTAACTGATACAGATATTTGGAGACTCATTTTTAATTCTGTAGCTGAAGGTGACATTTCTGACCCTATTGTTCCTACACTATTTACAGTTTTTTTTTTTTTCCCCAACCTCTATGTTGAATTTCTGTGTATTGAAAGGGAAGCCTCCTGTCAAATCTTTATTTCCTGTTTATTCTGCTAAGTCTGAGAACTTTTAAGTAAAGCAGCGCCCTAAGTGCCTGTAGAGATGGTGTCTGCACATACTGTATACATAAAAAATTTCCAAATGATGCCGGAATGGAAGGGTCAGAGCTTCAGGGACTGCACTTTGGTGACTTACAGTGTTACCCCACATCCTTTTCTTTAATACTGTCCATTTCTACTCAGAAGCGCTGTTCATCTTTACTTAAGGCTTCCTAGATAAAACATTTGCATGTTAGATGTAGCGTGCTTATGGTAGCCTTTCAGTAAAGCTCCAAAACTCTGACAAAATAAGAGTATCTGCTTTTTAATGCTGATCTGCAACATTGCTTATTTAAAATGTTAAATGTTTCACAGTATTGTGTAGGTGCATCATGATACTGTGGGGCACAGCATACCAATATATCTTTTTTAGCTGGCAAATCCCAGCTCCCCAATGTCGGGGTAAAATAGTGTTTACCATGGATGTGTTCTTATAAAGAAAAGATTGCTACTTCTTCTTAATTGCTAGTGATTTGATAGAGGACTGTGTTATGGTAGAGAGGGCTGAAATTGGGAAGAGTGAAAAAGGAAGATTAATTTTGAGTCGTGTATCGTATGTGAGCAGGCACCTACAATTGGTCCTTGAACTGAATATTTGGATAACTGAATACTGGATAATTTTTAGCTCCTGCTTAGGCACACAAACAAAAATTTCTAAACTAGCTGACTGGGAACTGGAAGCTCAAAACCTGTTTGCTTCATTGCTAAATGGGAGCTGAACTTCTAAAAATGTGGCTGCTTATTTAGCATCTGAATGGAATTTTTAAACCTGTTCTTGTACATTTGATTTTAAAATACAGAATAATAACAATAGGAAGAGCCTTTTGGTACTGCATGTTATAGCATTATGACATTGAAAATTGTTTGTGTTGAAATTTTGTGATACTAACGGAAAATTTTGAGAAGGTGGCAATCTGCATTTTCTCAAAGACCTTTGTCATGTTATACTGCTTTTATAAACCTGTGCCAAAACAGATCATTATCAGCTGTCTTAGAACTGACAACTTGCTTTAGGTATACTTCTAAGATACTGTTAGCTCGTCTTGTTTGAGGTCAGCTTATATGTTCAAACCGGTATGTGCTTATTGGCCCAACTTTTATTCTTTTATGTTTAGTTTTAATTAATGTCTTGTCATATGCTCAAAGATCTGTAGGCATGAGCTATGCTTATAATTTTTTTTTTTCTAAGAAAGTTGTCAGTGTGCAGCTAGTGCACAGAAGTGCACAGATGTAAGAGCTGTTGTGTGCCCTCCATAATGCAGGTTAGCCCTTTAGTGCACAGGTTTTGAAAGCCACCTTTTCAGAAGAGTTGACAAAATGGGCTCTCTGAGGCACTTGAAAGATTCCAATATCTTTTTATCTGAAACAAGGACATAAAAAGCAGCTGGGAATAAAATATAGCTGAACAGATGAGATACACAGTCTGTTTCTCCTAAGTAAAAATAGAGATTACTGTTCATTTTGAGACTATATGATGCAATAGGAGTTCACTTGCAGTGTAACTATAGCTTATCTCCAGAAGAGTTACAAAGACAAGAATGCTGCAGTTACTCACCTCTTTTGCCAGCCTTATTCCAAGAGGTGTCAAAGAAAAGAGCAGATGTGTGTGCTAGGGTATTATCTAGATTAATTTTTAGTGATTATCAAGATTTTCTTGTGCACTAGAACTTATGTCTTGAAATATGTCTATATATATTCATAATTCTCAAATAAGAACACAAATCAACCCTGCAAAGATCATAGTAAAAACATCAACTAAACATTCCAGTAAGTATAGATTTTTAAATGATTTCACTAAACTACCAATGTGTTAGGCTTAGCAGATGTCTTCTTTCCAGTTTTTGTAAACATTTACAGTTCTAGCAAGGTAGGTGAACACTTAACATTAGTGAGTTTTCTGTACTTACAACCATAAATTATTTGTGATTCTTGTAAATATCTTTATATGCCAAGAAATGCTGCCAAGTGAACACTGGTCAGCTATTTAGAAACACCTTGTATGAAAACAGACTGCTTTAAAGTTTTTGTTTTTCTTTTTTTTTTTTTCTCGTATGACCTGAGTTAACTAAATCTTCTCTCCTCCTTGGCAAGGAATATTGTGTCTTTGACACCTGTCTTAAATTTACCTTTTATAGCTGTAAGATAAATTTCATTTTATGAAGTCACGAACTGTTCTTGGCTTCCCTGAGTCATCCCTAAAATAATGACATTTAGGTCAAGCTTTTCCTCCAGCTTTGACTGCTGTTAAGGCTCCTTGTGTCCCCACCACTCCTCTTTCTGGATCTGTGTTTCCTACAAGAGAGTGCGCTAGGAAGCTGGATACCTCGGCAGCAAGCAGGCACACTAGCGTTCTCCCAGCAGAACCTGGGAATCCCAACATGCCGGCAAAATAATGTGTTTTGAGAGGCGAAGGTCAATATTTTCCAAATACCTTTTGTCTGTAAAGGTGTGTTGCAAAGCACACAGCTTTTTTACCATTTTTAAGTACTGTATTTTTGTGGTTGCAGAAGAATAAAACATGCCAGTAAGTAACATTGCAGAAATTAATAAAATTCCAGAGAACAGAAAACTTCAGAGAAGTAAATCATGAAACATATGCACCCAGTTTTAAGAAAGTATGATTCATACCTTCTAGCTGCAAACTTTCAATTTGTTCACCATTTTGCTGTTCTAGGTTTGATTCGGAAACAAGATCTTGAGCAAGAATCTTAATTTAACTTTAAAAGTCTCTGGGTTGTAAAAATGATGGTATTATGTATATATAAAAGTTACATATTTTAGTTTTTATCTATGTAACAAACTACCAGCCAGAAACATCTGAAATGACAGCAGACAGCTTTATTTTTCCAGTGAGCCGTAAAAATGACTAAACAACAGAACAGTTAACATTACAAGTTGCAGTTAGGTATTGTGATACTAAGTGGAGAACATGGCAATAACTTTTCAGGATGTCCAACTTATCTATCAAGTGTACACTTTTATACACTTGTATACACTTTTATATGGTTTATTGCTTTAACAGTATTTTGCTAGATAGTTCAAATCATACTGTGATGAAATTCCTTTCAAGGAAATTCTGACAGAATAATGAAGAATACTGTTTGTACATTACTTAATGATGTATTTCTTCAACTTAAACCGAACAATTGTACTTATATATTTTGCTAGCTGAGAATATACAAAAGGAAAATAATTTTGGTCACAAAAACCAGCTTGTATGTTTTTGAACTACACACATGCTTGAGGGCAAAACCAAAAT
The DNA here is from genome assembly GCF_000690535.1 of Cariama cristata. NCBI lineage: Eukaryota > Metazoa > Chordata > Aves > Cariamiformes > Cariamidae > Cariama > Cariama cristata. Next base: position 9,474 of record NW_009616731.1, read on the forward strand.
TATTTGAGCTTAGATTTGAAGCTGTGTATTGCGAACAACAGTAAAGAGTTTATGTGGGGACTAAGAGATTCACAGTGCAGTATTGTAATTCAAAATAGCTTGGTGCGTAATTGCTGGCTTTCGATGCTCATTGCATGATTTATGACTCTGAATTCATACAAGCATGGTTAGCATTCCTCAAAGTCCATTTACAATGCTATGAGAAAACGAATGGTGCAACAAAATCAAACACCATTTGTTGCACTTAAAAATAAATGAGGTGGTGGTGGGGAAGTGCAGTAGAGAGTTAGGACTTACTTTCAACCATTCTCCATGTCATCATCTCAAGCCTTTCTACTCTTGGAATCTCTCTGTCTCTAGCTGTCATAAAAACCTAGAAGAAAATGGCACCTTTCTTCACAGTATTAAAGTCTAACAAATGTTAGACTGAAATCTGTTTGGTTTAATGAATGTTTAATTAAGTTATTTTTGAAGTTATATTGATGAAATTAGATTAGAGATATAATTTCTTGGAGAAAAGTGGATTGCTGAGGCAACAGAGGAGTGTAATGAAGTGAGTTTCTGCAATTTCATTAACAGTTCCCTTGATTTTTTTAAAAAAAAACCAAACAACAAACCAAACATTGTTTAAATACTACAGTTGTTTTTCTAATGAAAACTCAAATGAAAACAGACAAGTATGTTGCATATTCTCTCCTAGTTCAATTGTATTTCTTTCAAATGGCAACAGAGAAACAGGGGAACATCATATTTGTCTCTTCTTCCAAGTGGAGAGCACACTGTTGCCTAACCAGAAGCTCCAGCATGTGTAGACCACATAGTCATCCATCTCTGTGTTTATCTGGACCGACACATAGCTTTCTGAGAATCCTGGAGACATGAAACTGTGGCAGTACTGTCACCATTTCTAATTTTCTCATGGCTGTTTGACATTTTCACTTCCTGGGCTAGAAGTTGGAAGTGTGCAGTTTGGCAAGATGAGAAACAGGAAAGACAGATCTATCCACTCTGCAAAGTTCATGACAGGTTTGTCTCAAGTTTTTGATGGTTTGAGTTGGTTTTTCTTGTTCTGTACCAGTTCTTCCACCATCTGTGCAATTCCCATTAATAGTTGTGAGTGATTTGTGTGTCTAATTCTTCATGCAGAGTGTTAAAAATCTACCCTAAAGCTATGAAAAAATAATGGAAAAAGAATGTATAATTGAAAATAGTCTTAATCACTAGAATGTTGAAATCCACATGGCTTGGAAGACTTGAAAGATTTCTTGTTTTAGAGAAGTTGAATTGAAAAGTGCTGTCATTTTCTTTAAATACATTCTTTTGAATAAAACATCCATTCCTGGCGCCAGCAGCAAGCTTCTAAACATGTTCAAGATGACATGATTGATAACAAGAATGCTCTTCTCAAGATGTTTCTAGTTTCATCTCTCTGTTTCAAGAATGTTAAACTTCCAACATGATATATGATATAATAACAAATATTTAAACTAAAGATTAATATTGTTATTAAGACCATACAGTAACTGGAACTGAATGGAAATCTGAAAGCTAGTTGCTGACTCCAGAGTGTGGGTAAATTCTAGAAGCTACTGCCTGAGTACAAATCCTTTCCCACTTAATACTGCAATGGTAGGCACATTTCCAGCTTAAATAAATGAATTGACTCTATTCATTTGAGTAAGGGTCTTTCCAGTTTGAGTATAGCAGCACATAATTTCAGGTCTTAATGGATTTATTAAATTTATATTGATATGATCGTCCATGTAGTTTTCACTTGATCTGAGGAAGATACCATTCTTTTGCTTGGATGCTAGTCAAATCTAGTTGCTATTAGAAAGCTAGAATTGAATAGTAATAAATATTCAGTCTCTATCTCCAAACCTCACAATTAAGTAAGAAATGTTGGTGTTCATGGCTTCTTGGTAAGTCTGCACCCCAGAGCTTCCAGTTTTTGAAACTTTTGAAGGCCAGCATCTGATCTGAGATTCCTCCTCCAATTCCAAAACCTTCTGTCATCACTTAAGAGGTGACCCATGTTAAGCATGTTGTCTAGGTCAACAAGGATCCATTTCTATGTGTAGAGAGCCTGTACCCAGGAAGTGTGTCAGATTTGCCAAGGAAAGAAGCAATGCCGCAGCCTGTTGAGACAAAAGGTAGCCTAAAGCATCTTAGTTTAGCTTTGAGAACCAACCAAAGAAGTCTTATTTTGTCATCTGGAATCAGAATCATCTTGAAGTACGAAAAGTATGTTTGATCTTTTTATAAAGGTGTCTGAACCAGACAAACTTGCAAGGTTCTTGGCCATACCCAGTAAAGAGTTCGGGGTTTTGTTTTTCCATCTGATAAAGGTGATCTCTTAGAGGCTTGAGGCAGATACATGTGTTTGAAGGTCAATGTCATTGCTCACCTAGTGCTTGCCAGCTGGCAATCTCTACCTGTAAATGTCTGAATTAACATCACAGTTTTAAAACAATTAAATTTCAGGAACAATATGTGGCTGATTAACAATAGTGGTACTTAGTATGGGAAAGGACTATCTGCTTAATTTTAATTTACAATGTGTCAAACTACATGACATGGTGTTACATTACCGTACATCAATGCCAGACAGTGACATCAGTGTAAATAGTATTAACTGCCTGGCTTAGGGAAAACCAAGAAGATTTACAGTTGATGTATCAAATTATAGCTCATATTCCAGCTTCAAATTATACTCTTGTCAGAAAACATGGCTAAATAAGGAGAGTGAAATGCTCATTAGTTTAAGATAAATGGACGCGGTACCATGGGTATTTAGCAAGTCCCAGTTTGTGTCATATCCTGAAAGTTTCCTATTGACATCTCACAGAAGACTTTCTTTACTACCTCTAGACCTCTTCGCTGGTTTTCAGGAAGAGGAAAAAGCCTTTTGGGTCAATCAGAAAGCAAATTCCTTGCAACTATTCAATTCAGTCAAAAAATATCTCCAAGGGGATGAAATTGTTAACCAGGAACAACGACCTCTCTGTGAAAGTCATACGCAGAACTAGAAGGAGGAATAGGTCAGCTATTGCTCTGACATTTAGGACCAGGGCCAAGTGTGTTATTTCTGTATGATTTACTTACTGGGCTATACAAGGAAGCAGTCTTCAGTCCACCATAGTACAAGTTGCTGGGCCCGGGCTTCTACAGAGATTTTTTTTTTTTTTAAAGTATTCATATTTTTCCAGTCCTCCTTCCCAGTTGTTGAGAGTTAACCCTCTTAAAATTATTTTCCTGCTAGTAAAGCCCATAAACAAAATGTAAAATCTGACTAGAAAAACACCAAAGCCACTGTTTTGGGAAAAAAAAAAAAAAAATGAAGAAAATGGCTTATGTATTTATTGAACCAGCCTGTAGAAATATATTAATAATATAAGAATATGCATGAATAGATAGCTTTATAGAAATGTGAAAAAAAAGAATCTTAACTACCTATATGACTCGGACTAGTCACTGTCAAGAAAGGGAATACAGAAATAGGAGAAACAGCATCTGACACTGTACAAAAATATAATATGCTATTCAAATAAATGGCCTGTTTAAATTGAATAGTCTCTTCTAACCAGATGCAAGTGACCTGAAGTATTTGAACAGACAAAGGATAAAATACAACCATTGTCATAGGAAGTCAATAATTACAAACAAGATCATCAAGTAGAAAGCCATAGTTTAGGTTTTGCTGCTGTATATGCCTGTATGGCTTCTTCTGGTCTCTGTATTGTGAGTTCCTTCTTCCCATTCCTGGAATCCACTAGCAGTGGGTGGCTGATGAGCTAAATCTCAGATGGGCATTGGAAATGCAGGTCTGTTCTTCTGCCCCCCCTTTACTCACCACTGAACAGTCTAATTATAGGGTTTCAGAAGAACCATACTCTGCCTGATACTTGGCTGCTTCAGGCTTTTAAATAATGTTTGTAGAATTGCCAGAATGCTAGGGGAGAAAGAATAGAAAAATACTATGTGTATATATAGTTATTAATTATAATTATGAAGAATAATTATTAACAAACTGATTAATATCCTTTCTAAATATCAATCTCCTAAAGAGGATAATTATGTATCTTAGATAACTGGAGACTAGGTAAATCTAGAGAGCTTGGACTTCCAGCAGTACTCACAGTGATACAAAAACTATCCTCCAAGTCATCACCTAGATGAGTTAAACTGTGCATCATAGAAAATTCAGATTTGGTGTTATCTTTATTTCTCAGGGGGAAAGATTTCTTGCTACTGCAATAGGGCATCTCCACAGAGCATACTCCAGTTACTCACAGGTTCACAAAAGCCGTGCTTGCTAGACCTTGCATCCAGGGCGACTGCTGGAGTAGCTCACTAGGGAAAGCGAGATTAACAAATTATATGTGCTTGATGTGGTCGGTCCTTGTGGCAGAGAGAGCATGGTGCTGTGATCTGGCTGTTGGAAAAGTCTTCTTTAGGATCTTTGAACATAATCAGGCCGTATCTTGTGAAACCTGCCTGCATTGGCTCAGGCTGGACTGAGCCCTTTTCCTCCTGCAGTGGGGTGGGTCAGGGATGTGTAAGAGGACAAGCTTACTCTGTACGAGGCTTGGGCATCCCTGGGAGGCATTATGCAAAGTTCATCCATCAATTAACTGCAGTTACTAACAACAACCTTCATTGTCAGCAACCTTGACAATATGTTGCCAAAATCCCAGAAGTTTTAGCCAGAGTTCCTTTTAGAGACAATTGCAGCTGTTAAAATAATTAATTTGCTTTGCCGTGATACTAATTTGTTGTTTGTTTTCATTAAGGTTTTTGCTTAGAAGCCTTTATAGATTTCATCTACTGTTATCTGAAATGTGGAATTGTGACGCTCAAGATGATTTTAGAAAGGCTGTTCGTGAATTCAGCTGCGAAAGTTTCACTGCACCAAAGCTACGGCTCCATTTTTCTCTCGTTACACCACTTCTTTTTCCTGAAATATGGCAAAAAAGAAAAAAATTAAACCGTGAAAAGTGCTGGTTATTCATTTGCAACAATAACTTTTCTGGGGACTTTTTCGTTAGTCCTCCCAGTGAAAGGGAAGGGGTTTAGAATGGGCTGGTCAAGTCTGGCAAATCAACAAATGGTTAAGGGACTGATGCCACAGCCAGGGGTTTGGCTACTTAGGCCATGGGGACTCACTTTGAGAAACCTGGTCTGCTGGGGGCTGATGGGGCCCACCTGTCAGAGAAGGGGAAGAGCATCTTCAGTCATAGGCTTGCCAAGCTGGTGAAGAGGGATTGAAACTAAAGTTGCTGGGGGAGGGGAACCTCAATCCATCGTGTTCCTACCAATTTGATGCCAGTGCCAGTAACAGATGCCCAGAGCCTGGAGAGGGATCACAGGTCGGCAGGAGAGCACCTGAAGAGCAGCACAAAGGAATCCCAGCCAGTAAGTCAGCTTCATTGGGGGCCTGACTTAAATGCCTCTGTGGAAATGCACCTAGCACAGGGAATAAACAAGAGGAGTTAGAGACATGTGCGTGTCTGCAGGGCTGTGATCTTATTGGCATCACAGAGATGTGGTGGGATGGCTCCTATGACTGGAGAGTTGTAATGGAAGGGTGCAGGCTCTTTCAGAAGGACAGGCAGGGAGGACGAGGAGGGAGGATCATCCTCTGTGTCAATGACCAACTGGAATGCATGGAGCTCTGCCTGGGGATGGATGATGCGCCATCTGAGAGCCTATGGGTCAGGATAAAAGGGAAGGCAGGGACAGGTGACATTATAGTGGGGGTCTGCCACAGGCTACCCAACCAGGAAGACCAGGTGGATGAGGCCTTCTATGAACAGATAGAGCAGCCTCATGTTCACAAGCCTTGGTCCTCATGGGGGACTTCAACCACCCTGATATCTGTTGGAGGGACAAAGCAGCAGGGCATAAGCAATCCAGGAGGTTCCTGGAATGCGTTGACGATAACTTCCTTCTCCAAGTGATGGAGGAGCAAACAAGGTGATGTGCTATGCTGGACCTTGTTCTCACCAACAAGGAGGGGCTGGTGGGGAATGTGATGCTCAAGGGCAACCTTGACTGCAGCGGCCATGAGTGGTGGAGTTCAAGATCTTTAGGGCAGTGAGGAGGGTGCACAGCAAGCTCACTGCCCTGGGCTTCGGGAGAGCAGACTTTGGCCTCTTCAGGGAGCTGCTTGGTAGAGTACCATGGGATAAAGCCCTGGAGGGAAGAGGGGCCCAAGAAAACTGGTTAATATTCAAGGATCACCTCTTCCAAGCCCAGGGGCAATGCATCCCAGCCAAGAGGAAATCAGGCAAAAACGCCAAGAGGCGTGCATGGATGAACAAGGAGCTCCTGGACAAACTCAGTCACAAAGCGGAAGCCTACAGAGGGTCGACGCAAGGACAGGTGGCCTGGGAGGAATACAGAGAAATTGTCCAAGCAGCCAGGGATCAGGTTAGGAAAGCTAAAACCCTGATAGAATTAAATCTGGCCAGGGACATCAAGAACAACAAGAAAAACTTGTATAGGTATGTTGGAGATAAAAGGAAGACTAGGGAAAATGTGGACCCTCTCTGGAAGGAAGCGGGAGACCTGGTTACCCAGGATATGGAGAAGACTGAGGTACCAACTGACTTTTTTGCACTAGTCTTCACTGGTAAGTGCTCCAGCCACACCGCCCAAGTTGCAGAAAGCAAAGACAGGAACTGGGAGGATGAAGAGCCACACACTGTAGGAGAAGATCACGTTCAAGACCATCTAAGGAACCTGAAGGTTTACAAGTGCATGGGACCTGATGAGATGCATCTGTGGATCCTGAGGGAACTGGCAGGTGAAGCGGCTAAGCCACTATCCGTCATACCTGAGAAGTCATGGCAATCTGGTGAAGTTCCTGC